>NW_005871211.1:2093505-2105732 GCF_000147115.1 Myotis lucifugus | reverse complement strand
AAATCAGATCATGTGACTTCTAGCTATTTACTAATAGAAACCCACCTTTGAGTCAATTTGCTCTGGTGTATCAGTCCTTCCTTTGTGTTCCCTGGCCAGTTTCACTGAAAAAAGGACGTTGTTTATTTTTCCCCAACACATTTGCATCCCCAAAGAACAGTCTCCAATTTGATTACCTGGTGTGCCTTAAAAAACAGTTCAGGTCTAGAATGCTGATGACAAAGGAAATCTCAACTCATACCTGGACCCTAAATTGGCAGTCAATAGGTTAGCACAGGTGACTATTTTTGGCAAGTAATTTGTTAGATCTGCCTGGGGAAATGATGGATGTGGAAAGTAAGAGGATATGAGAGGTCACGAATAACAAGTTTGAAAATTATTTTCCGTTCTCCCAAGAGTTCTTGGGGAAAATCAGAAATCTCAGTTGGGAGCTGGGCCACAGGATGAGATTCAACCTAGGGACTGTGAAAGTGCACCACCCTCACTTTTGGGAGAGTGGTTCGTATTCCACCTCAAATCAATGCAACCCATAGTATTGACCCACATTGCTCCTATTTCTAATTCTAAAGGCCCCTTCAATTCACTCTCTATTCACTGATACCCTCTATCAGATGGGTGACGAATTGATTTAAAGTTAGTAAATGTCAATTTGAATTAATATGTTTTATTAAAATATGTTATCATTGTACCTACTCAATGTGTGTCATCATCGGTAGTTCCTGACTGTGGCAAAATTAACCTAAGCCAAGTTGTTGATTCACCTTCTTTGGGAAAATAATCTGAAACTTGCAGCAATTAGATATGAATAGGAGTTTTTTTCTTCCATCAACACAATGTCAATAAGGAGCTATTGGAAACAATAACTTGTTACAGGGAATAGGGGTGTTTATTGACAAGCAAGTGCACCATCAGTCCTGCATCTTTTCTGTCCTTGTGCTTTGACCTTGATGCTCCGATAAGTGTCATGAAAGGCTCCTTCTGGGGCAGATGTCATGTTAAACTGCAGGACATAGACATCACATACTGAAATACTTCAAAGAAAATTATAGGCAATATAACAGCAAAATATCATAGCACTCAATAGATATCTGTTGAATGAATAAAAAATGAACCATATGAATTGGTAGAAGGTATAATACATCTCTAAAAGAATTCCCTAATAATTATTAAAAAAATAAACTTCATGGACATAGAATCTACCTTCATTCATGGGATCCGTAAAAGTCACTGTTAAATGGATATTCATCTCTGACTCATACTGATGGAAGAAAGCCAAGATGAACTCAAGAACCATATCTCTTGCACTGCTCAGAGAGTGCCCCTACCAGAGCTGTGTACACATCACTCTTAATTCACTTAAAATAATGTAAATACCACATTCTAGACAGAAGGCAGGACATATTCAATTTTAGAGTTATCTATATATATAAAAGCCAAGTGACCAGAGCAACCAGAACAACCAGAAAGAACTGTCGCTATGATGCACACTATGGCCAGCCAACGGGCCTGATCAGCCAACCTCCTATGGCCCCTCCCCTAGCCAGCCTGGCCCCTGATCCATGCCCTCCAGCTTGACTGGGGGCAGGCAGGCCTGCCAACCTCCCATGGTCCCCACCCACAGGCCTGGCCCCCAATCAGCCCTCCACCCCAATCGGGGGCTGCCCTTCCCCCTGGCCGGCCCCACTCCCAAAAGGACCTCCCCTGATTGGTGGTGGGGCCGGCCAGCCAACCTCCCATGGTCCCAACCCCTGCCCAGCCGGTTCCAATGGGGGTGGGCTGGCCGGACCCCACCTGTGCATGAATTCATGCACCGGGCCTCTAGTAGTCTAATAAGAAAGTGAACAACTGTCTTTAAGAGAATCTTCACATATTTGACTGGTTCCTTAGAATGCATTATATTTTTTTGAATATTTTCCTCTTTCACCTATAAGCAATATTAGAAGACAAGAAATGAGATTGTTTTCCCCATTGTAATGCAGGTCCTTCCTCCTTTTTTAGACATTGTATTTTGTTTGTTCTCTCTTTTTTTTTTCCCCAGGGGGCACCTAATTCTATAAAGCACCTCTTAGCTTGTGAAAATGGAATGGCTTTTAGCAGAGGGAGTGATCAGTAATAATTAATGCCACGCTTTAATTCAAAGGACTTTCCTAATGCCTTTCACCATGACTTTGTGAAAGTTCCATTTGGGAATGAATCTTTTCTGTGTAAACTGGATGTGCTTTTTCAGTGCCAGTGATGACAAAGGTTAAATTAATACGCCCAGCTGTTTCCCACATGCTGGGTTGAGAGAGGACAGTGTCCAGCTTCCTTCCCCTGCTGATTTCTCCCCTGTATTCTTATCTCTCTCCCCTCACCACCCCCAGAGTCACAGGCCTTGGCTTGGTCTCAGTGACCTGGGTAAACTGCCATGAAGCAGGTTTTGATAAGAGACAGGATGTGTGATGGTTCCTATCAAACAAAATTGGGTTCCAAATGCACCATTCCCCATTCCCTCCCACACACCAGGCATTGCATTAAATGCATGCATGTGACTATGTCATCAATTTCACCATTACCTGTTTAAGGAAAAACACAAACAAGCAATGAAAAAACTTTAAAAAAATAAAGTCCCCATGATCAAATTACTTGATGGGTCACATTACTAATGGTCTGACAGAGAAAGAAATTTTGAAGTCAGAGTTCTTTTTTGTTTTTTGACACCTCTTTTTTTTTTTGACAGAGAAAGAAATTTTGAAGTCAGAGTTCTTTTTTGTTTTTTGACACCTTTTTTTTTTTAACTTCTAAG
This sequence comes from Myotis lucifugus, assembly GCF_000147115.1. Classification (NCBI taxonomy): domain Eukaryota; kingdom Metazoa; phylum Chordata; class Mammalia; order Chiroptera; family Vespertilionidae; genus Myotis; species Myotis lucifugus. The sequence continues at coordinate 2,102,947 of NW_005871211.1, read as the reverse complement.
CACCATGTCTTAGATAGATAGATAGATAGATAGATAGATAGATAGATAAGTGATAGATAGATGATAGATAGATAGATATGAATTTGCATAGTATATTAAGCTGAATAATTATCTCCCCAAAAATACATATCCAAATTTCTGGAAGCTATGATTAGCTTATGGTACATGACAAAAAGGGACTTGAAGACATAATTTAAGGTTACAGACCTTAAAATAGGGAAATTATACTGGATTATTTGGATAGGCACAAGCTGATGACTTGAGGCCCAGCAGAGCACTTTCTCTGGCTAGTGTCAGAGAGATGTGGTGAGAAGGAAGGCAGCCGGGAAAGTCAGAGAGCTTCCAAATGAGAGAAGGATTCAACTTCAACATGTCTTCCCTGATTCTGTGATGCTGGTGACCACAAGTGAGAACTGGGAAGAGGATTCTAGGAGATATGGGTGGCCCACAGCTGACAGAGAATAAGGAAATGGGAATCTCAGACCTAAATTTGGCCAACAATCTAAATGAGCTTACAGGTAGATTCTTTTTAGCACCTCAGCCTAAGGAATAATGGTGCAGAATGGTAGTAGGTAACTGACCTTTGACCCCCAAAGCAGACATACTTTCATTCTAAATCTCAAAATTAACAAATACTTAAATACACCACTTAGTGATCTATATGTGCCCCGTTTTTCTCTTCAGTCATGAAATCCACATTATACTAATCCTTTGGCTAAAACGGTGAGTGTTCCGTAAAAGAAGAAATTCATACAATTTTTCCTCTCTTTTATAGAGATTTTTAAAGTGAAGCAAAAAATATGCAAATAGAAACTTGATAACAACTTTAAAAGTCCTGACACATAGCAACACTGCTGTTTGAGAGCATCAACTATAGTATCTTGATGTGGAACTATCTATGTGCATTTTGACCTCTCCTCCCCTGAGTGTACATCTTCTTCCAGCACAGGTAAGTCTGGGAACACATCACATGCCACAAGCATTTCTTCAGGGAAATCACAATTCTGGAAATGTGCAGTGGAAAATAAACATCTTAGAGGCTCTGATGAAAAAATGTTCCAGCCACTGTCATTGATCTTATGATGATTGAGTTAAGCTAAGACATTCTGGTCAGAGAATGAACACAGCCAGGGGTGTTGTTGGGCCCCGTCTGAGAGTTCACTGTCCCCATGTTACATGAGTCCTGACTCAGACTCAAAACATCTGCCAAGCTGTCCCTGCAGCTTAGAGTTCACCAGCTGACCGCAGCTGGAATGTGTAGGCTGGTGGAAAGCAGGGAAGAGAGGGCAAGCTCTGAACGGTTGTGCAGCCTGGAGGAGGCCTGCCATGGGCAAGGGTAATGGCATGGCAAACACTTTGCTACTGACACTCTAGAGCCAGCTGTCTTGCCATAATTCTGCCAAAAGAGGCCGGGGAAGTTCAAAAAGCACCATTAAGAATAATTAAGGCCATGGAGGGTTGATTTAATAAGGAGAGATTAAAGGAGTTTTACATGTGTTGCCTGGTTATGCAAACATGAAATGAGAATATGAAAAGTATCAATAAATACTTGAAAGGTCTAAATTTATTGGGAAGGACATGGGAACATTAAATAACAAACAAAACTTAATAATATGGCACAACACACCCAACTAAAGTTAAAATAAATAAATATAAAAAGCGAAGTCATTTCAAAGTTAAAACTAGCACAAAAGGTACACAAAGCATTAGCACTTTATTCTCCTATTAAGGAAAGACTTAGAGGCTAAAATCAGAGTCTTCAACTCTGTCTCTGAGATAGTGAAGGAGGTAAACAACACTACTTTTTAGACTAACAGACTCTGTGTGGCTACGCATATGTGCATCTCAGCAGTATCATGGATAAACCAGAATGCATTTTGAGGTCAAGCTGATTCATTGTGTCCATAGACATTCAGAGAACACACTTGGTATTTCCAGACAAGCTGAAAACTGACCCTGTCAATTGCCATCAACATCTTCAACAAGCTGCTGCTGAGAAGATCATGTGTGCCTCAAAAAAGTTCACTCTGTCTATTCCCTATAAACTGCCTAGAAAAGCAGATGCATTCCTCTCCTTCTCATCCTGCTCCAATGCAAAGTTCCCCATCTGTATGGGGGACTGGATAGATCAGCTGATGCAAAAAAATTGTGTTTTTCCCCCTGATTATTTACAATTTTCTCATCACATAAGAGAATAGACTCAGGAGGTCTGGACAACCAAAACCAACAGGGAGTCCCCACTACAAAGCAAAATTGCATGACCACAGGTCCCAGAACAAGTTTTGGCCTCTTTCCCCTCCTCCCAAGAGTACAATTCCATTGGTTATGTCATAATATTCTAGGGAACATGGTGGTTGGGTATTTTTTTTTAATAATCTGTTCTCAAGAACTTGCAAAATAGTCCTGAAAAAAGCATGCCATACATTACTTAAAATCCAAGGAAACAGATTATTTGGCATCCAAGTAAAGATAGGAGATAGAAAATAAATTTATTTTAAGTATCTGAATGTTCATATGGGAATCCATAAAAATGTTGTCCTCAACTAACTCAGTGTTTTTTTATTACTGTGTTGACATTTTATGTCACACTTTAATATATGCCCTACTTGTGGGATAGCCTTCAGCCAGTATCATAGAATGTTGTGTTAAATTCAGCATGGTGTTAACCCAGGGAATTCCAGGTCCTTCCTCAGTGCACTACTATTCTAATGAAGACAATATCCAATCAATAAACTTCACGCAGTGAAAATATGAGTAAGTCATCAAATACATCCATACATACATATATATAGATATAGATATAGATATAGATATAGATATAAAACTTGCTTAATTAGATCTGCTTTCTGATTTAGCTAAACTTTTTCCAGCCCATTGAAGCACCCCAACCTCTCTTTCAGGTAATTGTTAGCAACACAGCAGTAAATATCAACACGAAGCAGATTCTTCTTGTAGATCACACAGGGAGAACAAAGGGTAAAATATTTAACTGCAGCAGTGTTTGTCTATAGTCTGTGCAGTGAGAAAACCTGAAGTCATTTTCAAGTTCCACCATTTCTTACTTCTTTTCAGTTGGGTCAACTTTCTAAACTTTCTAAATCTCCATTTTCTAGCAAATGAAAAGAAAATAGGATTCCACAGATTCTCCTATCTACCTACTTCAGGACTTCTGTAAGGGTCAAATGAGATGAGGCATGGGAAAACGCTTCACAGACATTTGGTTAAAGTGTAAAATGTTTGCACCTGACTATAAAGCAAGTCATGTTCCTGGGCTGAAGAAACTCCAAGGAGGCTAGTTGCTAGGGAGAGGAAGCCAGGCGTTGCTATGTGATATCATTACCTGGTGCCCACAGTGACCATTTCTGGGCTGACCTGGGCTGTGGGCCACACTTTTGTGCCATAGGGTCTTGGCAGCATTGGCTGCGATTTGGTGGGGTGTCACTCCAGGGTGGTGGAAGGGCCTGTGTCCCACTTGGGAAAGCCGAGTGTTGGTTTGTGGGTGCCAGGTCTGTGGTGCCATTTATTTTTAAATGGCTGGTGCACATCATGGCAGCTCCTGCATTGAGCGTCTGCTCCCTGGTGGTCAGTGTGCATCATAGCTACCAGTTGTATGGACACTTAGCCTTTTATATATATAGATGTGTGTGTGTGTGTGTGTGTGTGTGTGTGTGTGTGTGTTTTATTTTAGAGAGAGGAAAGGAGGGGGAGAGAAAAATAGAAACATCAATGATGAGAGAGAATCATTGATTGGCTGCCTCCTACACACCCCACACTGGGGATCAAGTCCACAGCCCGGGCATTTGCCTTGACCTTGTATTAAACCAAGACCTCCTGCTTCATAGGTTGACCCTCAACCATTGAGCCATGCTGGCCAGTCTCAGTGTATTCTTAACCTGAGACAGAGAAGAGAGGGAAACATAAAATCTCCACTTGCTCTGAAGGATGAGCCTTACTACACTGTTGCTTAATTCCTGTTTTACTCCTCAAAGTTATGAATCTCTTGAAGGCAGCAATTGACTCTTTTTATCCTCTGATGACCCCTGGGGCTGGAGTTTGCTGATTGCTTCATTTTCAAAGACTTGAAATATACATTGTTGTTGTTTGTTTTGTACTTTTACGTTACTTTTTCAGTAATTCAGATACAAAACTGAAAAAAAGTGCTCTACTAAAATATTTCACAAGGGCTTCTTTAATTCCCTCTTCTTTTAGTCACTTGTCATTGATCTTGCTGTTGTCTCATTTTGTGTGTATTTATTTTGTCTTTCACAGCGTACATATGCTACTATCTTTCTCATATGCCCTCTTCTCTACCTCCTTTAGAGAATTTTGAATGTTATGTTTATACATGTGAGTCATCACGATTACCATAGATTAATATCCAAGAAACACATAGTCAAGCTAAAGCTCTTCAAATTAAAATTATAGTTCTAATATTAGAACTCATTTCCCCAATATACTAAAATTTCTGGAAGAAGAAAAAGCTGAGTACATCATTACTCCAGCAAACTTTTATACTGTTTTCCAAGCTGGTTCTTAGAAGATTTGCCAAAGATGTTTGGATCAAAGTTTGCTAATTATTTGTTGAGGGCTGGGTCATTTTAGTAAAGCTTAAAGGGTACTGAACTGCAGCATGTTTGCTGAACTTGGTTAAACCACTTAACTGTTTTGGACATTCATTTCCTTTCTGCTGAAATGAATAATGGGGCTTCTGACTCTTTTAATATACAAAAGATGCTCTTAGTTATTAAAGGAAAGGCTATAGTCTCTAAAGCACTTTTTCTTTGGAAATTGTTTTAAATACATAGTATTACTTTCAGTAGGAAATGTGCCAAATAATATGATTACTATCCTTCAGTGTGAACCATGACAGATAATTATTTAATTATAAATTTTTAAAATTAATCTTTATTGTTGAGATTATTACAGATGCCCCTCTATTTTCCCCCATAGCTCCCCTCCACCCAGTTCCCACCTCACCCCAAGCCCTCCTCACCCTATTGTCTGTGTCCATAGGTAATGCATACATGCATATATGATCTTTGTCTAATCTCTTCCCGCAACCCCCCCACCTCTCCCCCCTCCACATACACACATCCCCTTCCCTCTGAGACTGGTCAGTCTGTTCCATTTCCATGCCCCTGATTCTATTCTATTCACCAATTTATTCTGTTCATCATATTTTTTATTCACTTGATTTTTAGATTCAATTGTTGATAAATATGTAATTATAAAATTTTATGTATAGAGATTGAATCGAGTTGAACATATTTTAAAAAGAGGCACACTCTTAATTCAAGAAAGAGTCTAATCAAAAACCCTACCTAAAGCAAAGAGAATTCCAAATATAACCACAGTTTATCCAGAAATCTTGGGGTTCTAGGAACTCTACCAACTTAACAATAACATAGGTTGGTGGTATACATGAGGGTAAATAATTTTCTTCCCCAAATTCCAGTTAAAAAGTAATTTAGGTAATTGTTAGTATGTGATGACATTCCAAAATTTATTAAATGAGCTCTCTACATTTTAAAGTATAATTACAATATGCCAGGTTTAGGGAAACAATCATGCAGGATAATATCTGAGGACCACAGATAGAAGCAAATATGAGCCATCCCACAGCAGACACTTCATTCCATGCATTACAGTGTATGTCCTCACTGTGTAACAATCATCATTCAGGAGGCTCTGGGCCACACAGCCAAAATAAGAATATTATGATAGATTTTTGTAATAGTCACTACGTTTTGGCACCTCTCATGTATAATTAGATCTTGCTATGTTTTTACTTTTATAGTTTTTTAGACTATCTGATTTCAGCTGCAGTCAATTATCAGCCATTCCACTAACAAACACACAATCTGTGCTTCTGCTCATGCTATTTGTTCCCTCAGAATGTCAACATGTGCATCCTGCTTTAAACTTCCTTGACAACTTATTTGACAACTAATAAATTCCCATCCTAGAAAAAAAGTAGTTGTTCCCCCATTTAAGACCCCTTAGGACATTAAGAAAAAAAAATTTTCAAAGAACAAGGACAATGCAATAATACCTTGGGTATGTATTATTTGTCTCTTTTTTATTGAAGGCCTTATATTCTCCTCCTTTGCTCCATAAAAATAGATAGTATTGTTTTATAACATTATTGTGATAATATTTTCATAATAACCTATGCTTTTCTATTTATATATCCAATAACCTCAAAAGATTGTAAAGACTATGAAGTCAGGTTTCATTTTTTATAATCTTTTATGCTCAGACACTACTATATTGCATATTAAATGTTTCCTTATAATCAAACAGAAGAAGGAATGAGAACACATTCATTAATTTATTGGGTTCTTTCTAGATATAAGTTAGGCTAACTGCCAAAAAGCCAGAGAGAAGCTATCACACAAACATATCAGTCTATGAATAATGTATTACACAGAATACCTTCCCAAAACATGAGAACCTTAATATTTTGAGTAAAACTTATTAATGTGTTCACTCTGGAATTGACAAAATAGATATGCTTTGTGGATAGGATCCTGAAAGTTTGTATGAGACCTTCATTATAATTAAATTTCAATGTATCTTAACTTTTCCTATAATACTTTTCAAGTGTTTAGAATCACCATATTCCTTCCTAAAGGGAAAATTCAACCAACATTTTCATATTGATGTCTTGGGCCAGGTTTATTAGAAGCACTTTATAAGATGAAAATTCATGGGTAAGAGATTTATTAAGACTCAGAGGAAGCAGAGGAAATAGTACAAGGGAACCTAAGAAGTTCAAGCATGTGTGTGTTTTCAGGTAAATTCCCGATTTAAGCCTTATCCTACGGGGGAACTGTGGACTGTGAAATATGCCTCACATTTATCCCAAGGCAAGAAATAGACCTTCACCATTTTAGCACCAGTTCTTGATTGCCTAACAAATGTCCTCAGAGGAAGACTGTAGGCACAGGGCATTACAACCAAAAGGTGGAAGAGCATATGATCACACATTACCAGAAAGAAGGAGACATTCAATGTGTAGCACCCATAGCGTTTGCTACAACAGTAATTATCATTACTGTTAGCTTTATCATTGTTATTAGACATGCTGAATAATAGGAAACTGGTTAAATAAATTAAGTAAAAAATACATTCTTCATGAGAGTATAATGCAGGTGTTTAAATGATGATGAGAAGGTATTTGTATTGACATGGAAGATCTTTAGGATACATTAGGTGTGAGAGAGGTTAACAATATTATGTGTAGTACAATCACATTAAAATTTAATCTAACAATGTTACAGTAGAAATCCAAAAACTTTATCAATGGTGGGATGACTCATGCTTCTCATTATTTCTCTCTTATTATTGTATTTTAAAACTTTTGTATATAAAAAGTATTAGTGTCACAATCTTTTTTATAATTTCATTTTTGAAATTCAACGTATGTCAAGATTTAGAAATATGAAATTGATGTGATTTTCACCTGAGATTAAAACTTTAATGCAGGCAACACAGAAGGGAATCTAGGCAGGATGCATTCCAAGATGTCACAGCACAGACTATGTTTCCAATGCAATTTTAACAAACACATGGGCATTAGGCAGATACATTAGTTTAAAGCTTATAGGCTGAATACAGATCCTTTTCCTCTAAAAAGATCTCACCTCTGAGGATGGAGTTTATCAAGTCCCTAGCAGGACAGTGGGACCAGTACTTCTATTCAAGAATTAATGGCAGTGTTCCGGTCTTAAAATAGATAAGCATTCTTAGAAGATGCTAATTGACACTTAGAAGAAGGGTTCATGTAGAGACTTGGTCCTACAAAAGAGACAAATACATAGTGAGGGCAGTGTCACTGTGAAGGAACTGGAGTCATTTCTAAGAACATTAAGCCTTTTGGACTTGTTAGTCTTAAAACAATACTGCTGCCTTTTTCAGTAGGTATTACAAGGACAAGCGAGTTTTCCAATTTGAATTAACATGTATGTTAGGCCTCATTTTGTTACAACTAATAGAAAATTCAACTCAAATCACCTTAAGAAAAAAATAAAGGCAAAAAAGGGCAGAATTTATCAGGCCAGCTGGAACAAGGCAGCGCAATTAAGACTTTCAAGCTTTAGCTTCAATCTATTCTATTTGCTCTGTTTTCCTGCAGGGTTTCCATTCCTGGTTACTAGATAGTTGCAAAATGATTAAGGAACACACTCTATCTTTTCAGCATCTCTTAGCAGAAAGAACAATGTTCTTTTTTCAACAGTAATTTAAAGTCTAGCAATTGAGTCTCATTGCATGGCATTGGGTACCATATCCTTCCCAGGGCAATCACTGTGACCAAGGGGATGCAAAGTTCTTCGGTCACTGTCAGGGTCAGACTATCTTAAATGAATGCTCCATGGAATCAACTGCATTTAAACCTGGTGGACTGGGGATGTGTGAGACTGATGAGCACTGAAGGAAAGTCAAAACTCTGAGATTATCAGGAGGACAAATACTCTCTTTTTGAATATTCTTTGTCCCTCAGATGAAATTGGAACAGAGAGTGGAATGACACTCAACTTCCTAGTGAGGAACATCAAAGTATTAAGTTGATAAGGCAAAACAAAAAATAAGAAAGCAAAAGGCATTGTTGACAATAGCTGCTACTATTTATATTTTTTGCTATTTAAAAGATGGTGATAACTATTTGGGGATCAGGTAGACAAATATATCTTTTATTGTTTTAGGTTTCCTAAAATATGATTCATCTAGGACAGTGATTGGCAAACTCATTAGTCAACAGAGCCAAATATCAACAGTACGATTGAAATTTCTTTTGAGAGCCAAATTTTTTAAACTTAAACTATATAGGTAGGTATATTGTTATTAACTTAATTAGGGTACTCCTAAGGCTTAGAAGGAGCCACACTCAAGGGGCCAAAGAGCCGCATGTGGCTCGCGAGCCTCAGTTTACCGACCACGGATCTAAGATGTCTTGATTTGAGTAAGTTTAAAGCAAAGTTTTTATTTTATCAAATTTATCTTAATCTTCATTTCAAAATTGACTTTAATAAGTGCTACACTAGAGTTCCTGGCTACTAATTGTAAAAAAGACAGACAAAGGATACTTAGCACAAGTCTATTTTTAAAAATAAATGGGCTTTCAGAAATGTTATTTTCAGTAAAATTATATTTTAAAAGATATACACCTTACCACTTCATATTTTTATTTGATTTACTCATATAAAGGCATCGTGTTAGAAACTTAATATTCTATTTTTAAAACAAATGACCATTTGATTGATAATCACTTAGCATATATAAATGAGTTTAAATGTGAACTCTATTTTCCATGCCATACGTACTGTCATAACCAAAAACAAACTATAATCAATACCTTCTTCAGACCCAAGAGGAGTTGGTATTGTTGGAAGAGTAGACTCAGACTAATTATAATTTAACAACATTGAATGCAAATACACAG
>NW_005871211.1:2067492-2093405 GCF_000147115.1 Myotis lucifugus | reverse complement strand
ATATATATATATATACATATATATATATATATATATATATTCTCTCTCACCTTATCTCTATTTTTTCCTGTCAGCCTTGTCACTTTCACATTAAACCTAGGAGAAGGGGTGGTGGTTGCTCACTAACTGAAGAAAGATGTCCTATGAAAGCATAATTCATGTTACTGTATGCAGTGATACACTGTGTATGATTATACATTCTGTTAAGCGGTTTAAACATTCCATCCTATTGACCCAGAGGAAGTTTCAATTATGTGGGCAACCAACATGTGGGACTAGTGCTTGGGTTTGTGTGCCTCTGGTCAGGAAGTTATGAAATGCAATTCCAGTGGGTTTTTCTATGAAAATTACTATGTTTTAGGTAATTGAAAATTCGATGTAAGGTAAAGTATCTAGTAGATAATAAATTAATAAACATGCAGTATCCAGAAATTCTAGGTGATGAAAATGTATTGTTTAGGAGAAAGGGGATTGGGTCATTCACCTTTTTAATTCTGTCCAGCAGAGTAGGACCAACCAGTTAAAATGTGTAGAATCTATATCAATTGAACAGTATTTATTTATTTATTTAAAAATATTTTTAATGATTTCAGAGAGGAAGGGAGAAAGGTAGAGATAGAAACATCAATGAGAATCATTGATCAGCTGCCTCCTGCACACCCTCCACTGGGGATTGAGCCTGCAACCCGGGCACGTGCCAGGCACCGAGTATGCACTGTGACCTCCTGGTTCATAGGTCAATGTTCAACCACTGAGCCATGCCGGCCGGGCTCAACTGAACAATGAACTAAAGATGCATAGAACCTGGAAAGTAACAAACTTAGTCTACTCTAAATAACCCCTACTGGCCTATAAGTGTAGGCAGACACTACTTCTGGGAAGCTCAAAGTCACAAATGATAAGAGTAGGTGAGAAAAAGAGAAAAGCAGATTGTAATATAAGAAGAGTTTTCTAATAACTATACCAATTCAACAGAGGAACAGGTTTATTTGGAAGTTAATGGGCTTCCCAGAACTGGAAGGAATGTATAAAGAAACTTGTATTTATGAAGCAACTATCTGTTGGTCTCTATAATCAGAATGTTGTATATGAAATCCCCACAAACCCATGAAGTGGACTATATTATCCTCATTCAGAAAACAGATTCAGAGGGTTCCTCAGGACCCCCAAGCTGGAGAGAAGTGCAGCTAAGCTATAAACTCAAGTCTATTTGACACCAAAGATTATAACAAGTAGAAATGGATTGAGCACGTGCTAAAAACATAAAGGAGATTCTTTCCTCAGTTGATGATAAATAAACTAGATGATCGTTAATGTCTGAGATAGCATGACTTGGTAAGGGGCAGATTAAGCTTAATCTTAAACTGGCATGCAAAATTGTTCAAAGTCTACCTTTCACCACCCCAGAACTGGTTAATAATATCACTGGAATGATGAATAGAATATATATGTAATATGTAGTATAATATCACACTATTGTACAGTGGGGCCTTGACTTACGAGTGTCCCGACTAATGAGTTTTTCGAGATACGAGCTGTCTCTCGGCTGATTTTTTGCTTTAAGTTGAGAGCTAAAATTCAGGTTATGAGCCAGCTTCAGATACCCCACCGCTAGTTGGCGCAGCGAACGTCACACTGAACGCCACAACATCAGCCCAGCATCACATGTCTCACTTGTTCACTTTTTGATTTGACATACGAGTAATTTGAGTTACGAGCTCAGTCACGTAACGAATTGAACTCGTAAGTCAAGGCCCCACTGTATATCCAATATAATATGACCTGTATTCTATAACACCTGGTGAGAAAAATCTATTTACGTCATATCTACCTAGTTATCTATCTCTATCATCTATCTATTTATCTATCTATCTATCTATCTATCTATCTATCTATCTATCTATCTATCATCTATCTATCTATCTATCTATCATCTTCTATCATCTATCTATCATCTATCTATCTATCTATCTATCTATCTATCTATCTATCTATCTATCATTTTCTATCTATCATCTATCTATCATCTATCTATCATCTATCTATCTATCTATCTATCTATCTATATATCTATCATCTATCTATCTATCTATCTATCTATCTACCTACCTACCTACCTATCTACCTATCTATCTATCTATTTTTATATAGGTCTATCCAGATAGATAGATCTCTCCAGGCTATCTTGCCTGTGGACAGGACAGCTTTGATAGGAGTTAGCTTTCTTCTAAGGAAATTTTCCTTCAGATGGAAAAGCCAGATTAGCTTTTCTTCTGTGGTATACAGCTTTGGCATCTTCATATGTAATGACCCCTCAGCTGAAGGAAGAGTTCGAATTAATAGGTCACTCCTTGTCCGGGAATTGATAAGAGGGCACAATATGCGCCCACACTAATTAGGATACACCAATCAGCCTTCCAGTGGTGACTGCCATGTTTCCACACAAGCTGACCATTGCACAAGAGACAGTTGTTGGTTTTGTCCTCTCAGTCCCATTTCAAGGCGAAAACTTCTCATATTTAAACACATGCAGAGTTGATTAGAGACAGTGTTTAAAATAATTACATTTGCATATACCTGGGATAAAATTGTTTTTCTTAGGAGCTGTTAAAATTATACCAGTTTTGGTATTCAGATTTTGAAATTTCAATGAAATATTTTTCTATCAAATAATTCAATTTAAATAAAATTAAGGCTTTAAGTAACATGTCGGCCAGGGTAAACTTCCTGACAAGGTATTTGACTCTAAACCTGAATGGAGATGAATGAAAGAAGGGGATGTTAAGGGACTTCACTAGAAAGTATGGTAAATGTTTTAATAATAGTTATATTAATTATTGAAAAAGTTAAAATAAAAACTGATTTTTAGCCCTAACCGGTTTGGCTCAGTGGATAGAGCATCGGCTTGCGGACTGAAGGGTTCCAGGTTCGATTCCAGTCAAGGGCATGTACCTTGGTTGTGGGCACATCCCCAGTAGGGGGTGTGCAGGAGGCAGCTGATCGATGTTTCTCTCTCATCGATGTTTCTGACTCTCTATCCCTCTCCCTTCTCTGTTAAAAAATCAATAAAATATATTTTTAAAAAAACAAAAAAAAAACCTGATTTTTATTTTTCTTCTTATAACACTGTATCAAATTAAGCAACATGTAGTGGGAAGTATAAAGAAACAAAAGAGAAAAAAATAAATAAAAAGGTTATTTTCTCATTGTATTTCATTTGGTAAAAAGATAGGAAAATAAATAGGAAGAGAGGACCTCAGGAACATAAAAATGAACAGAGAAGAGAGGCCAGGATGACTGAGAAAGGGGAGTGATACTTTTGAAACCATTCCCTGGTGCTACTCCGACTTGAACCTACCTTCAGGCATAAAATATGATAACCTATGTTCTCAATGTGCTGCTTACATTTATTTTCATTTGTGATTTAATTTTTTTTTTTATTTTTCAATTAAATTTACAGTGGTTAGAATCAAAGGACCTCTCAGTTTTTTAACGTCTTCATGTTCTCCCTCTCTCTCTCTCTCAATAAATATATCGGACGTGGTTATGCATGTGCACCGAACTCTAACTCTCAGGCATAAGCATCTCCTTTCCTGTTTTCTCTTTTGCATGCACAACTCCAGCTTTCCTTTGCTAGGGAACAACCCTGCCCTTGGCTAAGTCACAACATCTGGATCCTGATCTCATGGTCCTTGGAAGATAAGCAAAAAATAAAATTGTTCTGAATTCCCAATGTCTTCTCTACAAGGCTTTTATAAGAGACTAATAGTCTCTTTGGGAAATAGGGGAAAAATGATTGAAATGCTCACATTCAACCCTGGACTGAAGCTATAATTAGGAACCATCCGAGAAAGGGAAGAAAGATTGCAAACAGCGCAGGAGCCCTGACATTCGTGCAGAAGCTGAAGGAGTGACAGGAAGAAGCAGCCAAGAAGAGATTGGAACGTTTGGCACCCAGGAAAATAGTTCTCCTGGCACATTAGCAAATTTTAGTCCAGTCACCAGAACAAGTCTATTAGGATCACATGAAAGGCTGGATTATGACATCTTAGCAGATTCATTTCATGCAAACAAGAAAACATCTGTTTAGCAGAAATGCCCGTAATGTATCCTCAAGTTTAAAAAACAGGGCTACAAAAGTTGTTGTTTTCCCATTTAGAAGGAAAACAGCAAATTATTAAAGTGACTCAATAATGTAAGTGTCTAAACAAATCTAACTGGTCCCAGCCAAATACATCTTCAGCATAGTTCTCATTTTATAGTGTCAAGCCAGTGACATTTGGGAAGGGAAGCGGTCATGGCAAGTGGGTTATGTGCTGACAGTTAGGTTTTTCCTCATGAACATTTCTTCCTTTCAAACAACCTATTTAACCAAATTACAATGAAAACTCATATATTTTATACATGTGGGTAGACAACTACTTCTCCTTAGGTTGCTTCTTCCATTCTCTCATATTCTTTTCAAAAATTTAAAACTCATGGAAAAGTTGCAAGAGCAATAAAAAAAATCTTACTTATCTCCTATCTCCTGCACCCAGATTTTCCAGTTGTAAGATGTTACCATCTTTCCTCTATCATTCAATTTCTCTCAGTCTCGGTGTCTTTGTGGCTCTGCCTCTCTTTCTGTTTCTCTCTCTTTCGTGTACACACACACACACACACACACACACACACACACACAGAGCTATTGTGGTCCTTTTAAAATATGACCACGGATTCATTGGCATTTCTCCTAAGGAGATGATGTGGGTTCTTTTATTCTGGGTGGGACTATGATGACATTGAAGAACAGGATATGGTGAAATTGACACTATGTGACATCCAAGACCAGGTCATAAAAGGCCTTGCTACTTGAGATGGCTTTGCCATGTGTTAACTTGGCTTAGACAGAACTTGAACTACATATCCCACAACTTCTTCCCACAGGCGTGGGCCACAAGGAGAGAAACAGAAGAGAAGCCAGTTTGTAGCCTGTTGATGATCTGCTGACCCACCTCACTGGCATAAAGCAGCAGGAAGCCTGTAACTTCTCTACCTTCCCATGAGAGTCCTTCAATCCTTCTTCAGCTTCTGGACTCCTAGGCCAGGTGTGTGTGTGTGTGTGTGTGTGTGTGTGTGTGTGTGTGTGTGTGTGTGTGTTTTGCGCTTCAAGTCAGGTTGCTCAAGTGTCTGTGGTCAGGTGGCCAGTTGGCTGAAAGCTGGCTGTCTGGGGTAATTGAGACCAGCAATTTCTTTCCATGTGTCTCAATCTACAGAAAGTTACCCTGCACTATTTTCTCAGGTCTTAGCAGACACCCCAGAAACCAAGCAGAGATATTCAGAGCCTCTGAGGCTTAGGGTTGGAACTGGCATACCATTGCTTCCATCCTATTCTATGGGCCAAAGCACATCACAAGGCCAGAACAATAAATAGACTGTACCTCTCGGTAAAAGAAGATGCAAAGCAACATTGCCAAGGACATGTGGACCAAGAGTGAAGAAATGGAAGCCTTTAGTAATAGGGTCATCACCCCCTAAAAGTATATGTTTCGGCAGCCCTTGCTTAGTGTATGGCAAGAACTAGACCCATATTCAGTATTGCTAAAATAAGAAATACAGAGAGTTAATAATTTTAGAATGACTTACTTTTGCTTTATGTTATTGTTAAATGGTTTGTGCTACAAACTCAGTAGCAGAACAGTGTTAGTTTCCAGTTGCTGTGTAGAAAATCACCACGAATTTAGCAGGTTAAAAGAACATTCAAATTTCATCTCACAGTTTCCGTGGGTCAGAAACCTGGGCGTGGCTTAACCAGGTCCTCTGCTTAGCGTCTAATGAGGTTAAAACAAAGGTGTCAGCTAGGGCTGAGGTCTCAATTGAGGTCCAGGATATCTTCCCAATGCAGGCAGTGTTGAAAAAAAAATTTCTTTGTGCCTTTAGAACTCTTTTTCTTTAAGACCAGCAGCAGAATAAACCACTTTTAAAGGGTTTACTAGATTAGAGCAGGCCCACACAGGATCATCTTTTCACAAACCAGCTGGTTTGGGATCATGGTTATATGTGGGGAAAATTTCACTTTTTTTTTCATGTAATGTAACCTAATCATGGCAGTGACATCCATCATATTCACATCCATCAGGTTCTAATTAAGTGGGAGAGATAGAGTGTGTACAGTAGGAGGCAGTATTCTTGGGGATATCTTGGAATTCTGCATACCATACAAACCTCTCTAGAGTTCTTTAAAATGTTTTTCACATTTTAGGATAGAATGTTTTCTGCTTATTTGGTGCAAGAAAAAAAAATGACAAGGTGTTTACTAACCTCTTCACAGTTTTCTAATATCAATGGACTGTGTGGTCAGATGGCTATCCAAATCAGTTTCTGTGCTAAGTAAAAGTCACTAAAGCTCTGAGACTAAACATTAACCATCTTTTTCTTATATGTAAATGTTTTGGAGATGTTGCCCAAACTATATAGTTTTCATAACTAACAAAATAGCACAGGACAAATGAATATATCTATGTTCAGCTCACTACTGCCGGCGATCAGAAATGAAATCTGTGCATGCAATCTTTCAAAACAGACTTCTACATGGGAAGATGCATGCCACCCAAAGTGCTAAAGGTGACATCTACCCAATGTGAGCTGTAATAATTGGGATGGCATGAGGTTATTCATCTCTCACAAATTCAGGTTTAAAGGAGAGAGTCACAAAAGCATAAGCTTCTGTTTTTCAGCTCTAGGTAAACCCAAATGAGGTGCAGGGGAGTTTGTATACATGTCATGGGCCAGTAATGAGGAGTGAGCTCTAGACAGACTCTGATCCATATTAGCACAAACTCTTGTAGCATCCTTCCTTTTAGAAGCCCAAAATATTCTCTTACGGGAGGTTGTATACCTTTAAGAAGGCCTGACAGAAGGCTCAAACATGCTTCTGTATTTCTGTGTGTTTTTATGTGTATGTGTTAGTGTATTCATGTTTGTGTATTTGTATGTGCATATGTGTTCACATATTTATGTATGTTTGTGTGTATATCTCTGTGTGTGCTTGTGGATTTGTGTGTGTGTGTTGTGTGTTTGTGTGTCTTCATGTTTTGTTAAAGCCAGACAAACGTGGCTATCATTGTTATGAACTTCTCAAAGTAGGGACACATATTATACACAGAGAAAACATACGTACAAAGCACTTGAAAAGAGAAATAGCATCAGAAATGAAAGTTGAAAGCCACAAGGACAGGAAAGCACATGTTTGTTAGATGCAAGGTTTGGCTGGTTTGTATGTTCATTTTAGTATTCTTTTCCCACTCTCAGGATCCTGAACGCCTTGTGATAAGACACTTTGCTGTTAAGGGATCTGAGACTTTGGAGGGGGTTGAAACTGACAGACTGAGAAAGTTCTTTGTGGCCCACAGACCTATTTCTTTTGTTTACAAACTGGCTTAGGAAAATTGAATTCACTCTTTTTAAAAACTGGGCATGTTTTCTGAAGCTTATCACCATCTCCATCACTCTCTCTCACATCGCAGCTGCAAGGAAGAGGCATCGTTCAGTTTCCCTGGCTACAGCAGAAGTCACCCAAATTTGTAGTTCTTGCCTGAGGGCACTAAGTGTTGGGGGAATGGGGTGTGTGTGTTCAGATTAACCTCTTTTATAAAAGTTTTTTTTCAATTGTTTTTATTCAGAAAATAAAGTTATACACACTACATATTAGTTGCAAAGCACGGAAACACTATTTTATTTATCCTATATAGGCAATCATTCATAGTCTACAATTGCATTCAGTTCATTTTTTCCTTCTTCCTGTGTTGAAATTAGATGCTTCAAAATTCTGTTCTGTTGCTGACAATTCGCATGAATTAAGCTAAGAAGTATTTCCTTTTCTTCGGAGTCTGTTCTTCCATCCAAATATTTAATGTCTTTCTGATTATGACTTTGACTTTTGATTCTATAGGAAACACAATGCAGTTGGAATACTTAAGATGGAAAAAAGTTGCCTGTGACCATTTTTAACCCACTCAGTCTGCTGCAATGGGGTAGATAGGTGTCAGTCCTCCTTGGCCAATCATAGGGCTCCGTGGCCTTAACTTTCACTCTAAGGACCCTCGTGCCAGGAGAGCACTGTGACCTGGCACCATCCATCCCTTTTCCAAAGTCTTAGCTTCCTTCCTGGGAAAGGATTCTGAGTACAGGGCTTCCGTTATCTTTCCCGGGGACGCTTTGCCAAAACCTTTTCTCTTCCTTTTCACCACCCTTTTCCTTCCCCATCTCCTGCTTTCATCTTTTTCTAATTATCCTCAACTGGAATGACTCAAAATCCACGTACACTCAAAGTGAAATTCTTGTGGTTGGGGACAAGGAATTCAGAAGTAAATGTGTGTGGATTAAAATGTCATGTAAGGGTAACTTGAGGTTGGGGAGGTGTTGCTGAACTGAAACATACATGATAACACAGCCAGCTCAGCAAAATAGAAAGAAGGCATTTTAATGTGCTTAGCACCTCCAAACCTGCCTGAGAATTGATGCATCCCTTGATCCCTTTGTTCTTTATCCTCTTTAAATGTCTTTCACATCCATCAGCACATATGTGAATCGCCCACCTCTCAGCTCTTCCCTAACTCCTTGGTTTGGAATTTGCCCAAGTGTTGGCTAAGTTTGAATCCCATCCTTCCTCCTATCTGGTTTCCCCCCAGTTAAGTTTGGTACCTAAATGTTCTTTGTATATTTTTAAAGGTAAAATTAGTAGGCAAGCACCTGTGACATTACTAACTCTGAATAATTACTAACTCTGAATATTGTTCACTCACAGATAACGTATTTCTTTTCCACAGGTGTGTTTGGTGTATAAGTGTGTGTGTGTGTGTGTGTGTGTGTGTGTGTGTGTGTGTATAAAATCTAATCATTAAAATAATAGTAGGAAAAAAAGGTTTCTTAAGTACCTGTGAGATTTTTGAACTTCCTCAAATGATGTGCCTTTCTTTGCTTCCTGTGAAGATGTTGACTTATTTTTCTTAGGTGACAAAAAGAAAATACATACTTGCCTCTAAGCTCTTGAGTACTCTGTTTCTACAACACCGTCATTTTCCTAGCATTTAACTGTGCAATATAAGCTTTGATTTGGACATTAACCTCCACGTCAACTTTTAACCAAGATATTCTTCTTCCCAGGGTGTGAATACCATTGGTATTTGTGTTGGAAATAAGCCAGGCAGGGTGTGTGTATGTTTGTGTAGGCCAACCACATGTGGGTGGGATAATGAAAACAAAACCTCAGTCTCACATACCTTGAGAAAAAGGTGGATCACGAGAGATAATGCGTGGTATAAATTAAAAATGACCTCAGATGGAAATTTTGTGGGTATTACAAAAACACAAAAACAATTCATCTGTCAGCAGAGAATTTACTATAATGTGAATCTCTCATTTTTCACTCTTAAACTGGTATCTTCCTAGCATTCTGGAGCACAATTCACATGTGTGACATTCCTTGTTTATTTTCTATAGAACCACAAGATTCACACAGGGAATGGTACTATGCTTGCACTTGCCAACTTTACAACATAGACCACCTTTTAAAGATTAAAACAATCAACCTGTCAAATATTTTGAGGCTGGTTCTCCAATATTATGGGTTAATGATAAAACTGTTAAAAGAGAGTTATACATAGTAGTTGATTGATGTAAATTATATATATATTCAGGAACAGAGAGGTAGATACAAAAATCCCACAGAAGGAGACATGCACAGTGGGAAAAGGGGATGCTATTGGATCATGAAGCTCTGGTCTCAAAGTCTGTTTCTGGCACTTTCAGTTGGATGAACTGGGCAAATACTTAAGCCGTCAAAGTCTCAATTTTGTTACCTATAAAATTCATGTAATAAAATCTATTTTGAAGAGTTGTAAGTATCAGTGGTAATACTATATTCATTGGTTATTAGAAATCTATATGTATGATAGATGATTATTATTCTGACTGTTATTTATTTTATGGAAACAAATCACTATTATCATTTGATTGATTATATAAAAACCACCGTATAACGTTTTTTGTGTTTTTTTTTATGGTCATATTGCTTTATTTTTTAACCTATTAATATAGTGAATTTTTTCATTTATTTTTCTTTTTTTATTGTTTTTTTTTTTTGCTTAAAGTATTACAAAGGGTATTACACATGTGTCCTTTTTTTTCCCTGGCCCTTGACAATCCCCTGGCCTCCCCTACCCCCAAGTGTCTTATGTCCATTGGTTATGCTTATATGCATGCATACAAGTCCTTCGGTTGATCTCGTATAACGTTTTTGAAGAGAGTTGCAGGTGTAATTGTATTCATAAATCATCTGTAATTCCAGTTGGGAATCATCTGTAATCTCTTAAACAGTCATAGGAATACCATGTTCATTTCAGTAAAAAGTCATCGTTTTTCCACATGAGTTCTTTGGCCTATTTTTGGCTCTCGCACTAATTGAACAGCAGAGAGCTTTCAAGCTGCCTTTCTTAAAGTCATTGCTTCTCCTTCACAGACTTTCCAGGTTGCAATACCCAGCTTAGCCAGACCCCAGCAACTTTCTTAATCTGTTTCTTGTTTTAGTAGATTTGACCATGACCTTTGATTATTAACTTCATGAAAATCACCCTCTCTTGATAACTAAGACATTGCTTTTAAATTTTACTGGATTCTACATTTATCTCTTTGTCCAAAGATGGTGGTACATGCATTAATGTAAAACTCTTATCACAGTTCCTGGCTCATAATAACTGCTCAATAACTGACATATACTATAGCTATTACATCATCATTATCATTATCATTGTCATCAGTGATTTCTTTGTTGGCTTTTTTCCTTCCTGATCTGTAGTAGTAATGCCCTCCCAAGTATCAGTTTTGGTTTTTAATCTTTGTTCACTAGCTTCTTCTTAAGGAAAACAGCCACTCAGTTAGATATTTTATATCGATAATATTCAGATGTAACTCTCTAGCCCCAACTACTTACCAAGGCTTCAATTTTATATTTTCATCTGCTTCTAAGATCTTTACTCAAATCAAATATCCTGTTATCATTGCCAAATGAGCATGCACACACTGACCTAGATTCTTTTCCAAACTCTTCCATTTGCTTTCCATCACACCCTCACTAACCTGGCAATTTGCAGCTCATTCCTCTCATTTTTCTCTCAAGAGACACCTAGGCCTTGTTTTGTTTTTTGTTTTGTTTTGTTTTATGTGTCCTTTCATCTTTGCTATGGGCAGTCTTCCTATTTAGATGCTCACAACCTTACAATCCTTTTAATTCAATTATTTTGTAATTGCCCAATACCAAGCAATTACTGCTAGAGAAATCATTTTGAATATCTTTTTAAAAATTGTTTGTTTGTTTTAGAGCGTATGAAGCCCCTAAAGTGCTTTACAGTCCATGTTACATTAAAATTTATCTTTATAGTTTTCATGTTAATAATGTTTACAACTTTTATCTATCCCAACTTTTTTTTCCCCTCCAAACCACTTTGTATCATCTAGTTTCAAACATTCCGGATCCTACTGTACTACCTGAAGCCGTGGTTAACTATTGAGTCTAGACCATTGGCTCATGCTTTGACTTCCTACTTGGAAAATTTCCCACATACAATCTATTTTTTATGTTTCTTTCAAGACCCAACTTAATTTTCCTTGGTACAGTTTTTCTTTGATAGTTTGGCTATCTTTAATTCTGTGTGTTGTTGTGTGTGTTTTTTTTATTATCAAAACTTTTCACCTAACACATATGTTCTTTATATGCAATCTCTAGTATTGCATCTTCTAGACCAGTGGTCAGCAAACTGCGGCTCGCGAGCCACATGCAGCTCTTTGGACCCTTGAGTGTGGCTCTTCCACAAAATACCACGTGCGGGCGTGCATGTACAGTGCGATTGAAACTTTGTGGCCCATGCGCAGAAGTCGGTATTTTGTAGAAGAGCCACACTCAAGGGGCCAAAGAGCCGCATGTGGCTTGCGAGCCGAGTTTGCCGACCATCTAGACCAAGTTCTTATATGACCTTTATTATCCCTAAATATTATCAATTACCTCTTTCTTTTTTGTAATTCCTATTGCCAATACCAAAGTTCAGGCTCTTACAATTTTTTCCAGGAAACATCATTTTGGACCTCATCATATTCAATATCTATTTCCCCTCTAGCCTGCCCTGATCATTATTGCTAAATTTCTGTTTCTAAAGCTAAAGCGATGCCATTTTTAAAACCTGCTTATAGCAACAGTAATACTCATAGTGGTCTCTTACGAATTTAGTAAATATCTCCTGTGGTTGTGAAGCCCAGATCTTTATTTATTGTCCTCTAAATATATAACTTTCCCAACATATAGCTAAGTCTTGGAATTCCTCTTCACAATCATCTATCAACAGGATTTTCTGACATTTTTTGTTTAATTCTTTGATGTTCTCTACTTCTGGGATTTGGTCTTTCATATTTCTTTGGTTACTCTTGTTTAGACATTCAAGCTCTTAAATCAGGATTAATACAATTGCCTGATCAGATGCTCTGCTTTCCTGTAATATCCCACTCCAGTTCTTCCTGAATACTGCTGCAATATGATTGTCCCAAAGTACACCTTTTTTATTCTCTTAGGGCATTTCCCATTCTGCCTGTCTTTATAGCAATTTCATTATATGTCTTTTGCTTCTCATTGGATCATTAATGACTCAGTGTCTATGTATACATCATCCCTGTAACTCTACAGAAGATGGACATATACTGTTCAAATGACAAAAAACTGAATAATCATTTCCATACAGGTGCAAGATTTGAAAACAGTATTTGGCTAAAATTAAATGATTTAATCACCAGATAGCATACCACCAATCATTCATAGTTACCATAAAACACCTCTTTAAAAATGTGTTAAGTGCCAGGCATCATGATTAAAGGCACAATAATAGACAAAACAAATTTTCTACTGTTGAAGAACTCAATATATGATGAAAGAGACAAAGAATACCACAATAATATCAAAATGCATTTTAAAAGTTAAATACAAGAAAGGGAAAAATATAAGGCAGATGAGGGAGGTATGAGTGGGGGTCTTGAAAAATGACATCTCCTCCATTGCTATTACCTATTAACTAAGGATGATTCAAAAAATATTTTTAAAAACCTGCCAAATATCAATTTTGTGATGTTTAAGTGTGAATTGTTTTGTTATACTCATATCTTGCCTCCCTGTGCATATTTTAAGGTGAAATACTAATTCATTTTAATTACATTTGTTTCTTTTAAACCTCTAACAAGCTCTTATTTTCATATTTCATTCTTAAATTCCTTTGTCAGCTTCTGAAATCAAAAGCATTCATAATTATAAGCTCTCTTTGTGGCTTCAATGGCAAGGATGCGCATTTTCCAAGTTTTTTAAAATCATCTGCCTCAATAAACATCAAACCTAGAATTCAATCCCTAAATTATAGGCTGCCTACAAATTCCTGTATGATTGTTTGCTCCTTTCTCCAACAAACACCTTATATGTCTGACTTTTTTTTTCTTTCAAAACATGAAGTAAATAGAGTAGATATGTGAACCCAATGAATGAAACTGAAGCTCTAAAGCTTGCGTATTTTGTGGATAAGAACCACTACTCATATGTGAGCCTAGTTGCCTTCTATAACGGGTAAATAGATAGTATGGTAAAGTTTTAAAAGTCAAAAGAGCAAGCTGGTTTGGATTTGTATTTCAACTATGCTTCTTGCCAATTGCAGGTTTTTGTGCAAAACACTTAACCTCTACCTGCCACTGAGTATTATACCTATCTAGTAGACTTTGGAGATAGATGGGCCAATAACATTTATACTCTGGCACATAATAACCATATAATACATTTAAATTATTTTATTGTGTTCATATTTCAAGATCCTCTTCACTACACTAATGACCCAGGCATTTTTATCCATCAGTATATAGCTATCTGAAGCTATAAATATTTTTCCTGGGATTTTCTTAGTTCCTTCTTCCTGAGAATTTACTGACAGATTTAAATCAATGACTAAATAATACTCCATAATTCTCTCAGTAAAATTATTTTATTCTTACCTTCCACGGGCCATCTTCTAGCCTATTTCCTTTCATTCTATATTAAAAATGTTAACTTTTGCTTTCAATCTACTAACATACTTATATACTAGTACTTAATATTTATACAGCTTCCCATTGGACCATGAAGGACTCAATTGCTATGTATGACTTTCCTGTATGTTTTTTTCTGTATGTTTTTCTCTGTATTTACCTATCTTTGTTTGTCTCTTTTGATGAATTGCCTAAATGGGTGTAGATGCTCTTTCCCGCATGGTTCAAGTAGATCATAATAAACTTTGACTGAGTAAATTTAGAAGTAGAAAGTAAGTCATACTTAGTCTTGCATAGCAGAGGACGAGCCATGGTCAAGCTAGAAACTCTTTGGCACAGAACAGATAATTTACCAAAGGAAAAGAAAATAAAGGTTCTCATTTTCTTTGGATGGCTCAGAAAACACATAATTTGAAGTTCTGAATTTCAACTGTTACATAAGCAAACGTGAAAGATGTACATTTTATTTGGAACGATCTAATTTGTGAACACATTAAAATATATTTAACAATTTTCTTCTTACTGAAATTAATTAAAAAATCACCCATCTTGTTTCTCCAAGATAAATATTTTCATCAAGAAAGGTTTAACAAAAATGTTGTAGGATGGCATCATTTTCATGTAAAGTGCCAACTTCACATGTTTTGTAAGTTCAGATGTGTACAGTGCGGTAAGATTGTTAAACCACAACTCATAAAATGAAAGAGCTAACGGAAAATCTCACTTGTATTTCTCAAATAAGCTAGCTGTGTACGCTTACATATTTCAATTCATAAGTCATAACTCAGCATCACACAATTCTGTGCATTGCACATAGTTTCAGCAGAAAATAATGCAAAACATCTTTCCTCACAGACCTTATTCAAAATTGGAAACTATGTATAATATGTAATTTTTCTACTAGAAACCTAATGCATTCATTTCACAGTTGACCTTTTTTTGATAACAATAATAATACTCAGGACAAATAACAAAGGGAATATAGAATATATATATATATATATATATATATATATATATATACACATATATATAACTTAAGTAAGAGAAAGATTGTTATATACACAAAAACAACAAATCTGAATGTTTATATGCAATGTGTTAATGGTACTTTGCTCTAAGAAAAAAAATCATAGTATTTTACCTTATAGTTTATACATTTCTGAATTTCTAAAATATTTTTACTTGAATATATGTTACTTTAGAAATTGGGTGGTGGAAGAAACGATGCCACTCCTTTTTCCTGCAAGAACTTATTGCACTTTTTAATTTTTTTCCAATTTTTTGTATTATTTTCATAAGTACTGCTTAGTGGTTAGACAATCATATACTTTACATAGTGGTCCCCTCAATATTTCCAGTACCTCAACCAATACCACACATATAAAACGTATTTTATTCCCTCTTAAAATCCTGAGCTGTGTGCATCTAGGAATAGAAGTTTAACCTTTTGAGAATACTTAGTATCCATTGAAAACACACAAAAAATAATTAGTTTATTAACAAAAAACTTTCAATCAAGCTAGATGTGCTCAAAGACAAAATCTCTGACAAAGACTGATGAAAATGTGTTTAAATTCAAAGAACTGAAATGCATTTCTTTTCCACGTCCTTTGATGGCATATACACTATTTAATAGTCTTTTAAGGAAATTGTGGCTTATTTTCAACCAAAATTTTCTATTTGATTCAGTGCCTTTTTATTAGAACATATTAAGAGTCTAGATAAAACCTTAACTTTGCCCTTCAAATATCACTTAGCTATTATCTCAGTTAGCTATTATTATACTACTATGAAGCAAAAATAATATTAATTGATTGTTCACATGTTAGCAGGTAAGCTCAAGTAGCTCTCTCTTCTTCTTTGCTTTCCTTGTTTTGAGACCAGAGGGCCACTTGCTTTTCTGAATAAACCAAATAAATGTGGTTGGAAGTACCCCAAAGGGTCAGAAGCATGATGCATTTTGGCACCTAGGTAGGAATTGGCACACAGGTATAGGCTACAGTGGGTCAGTGGAGGGCAGAGAATACATTTTGGTGAGCAATGATTGAATCAGCTGCAGCTGTGTCTACCACTATGCTGGGTGCAAGAAATAAAAACAACACTGTGTCATGTGTTAAATGTCATAGATTAGAAAGATGTGAAAAACATGAAAACAGAGAGTGGATGACTTTACTCTTTTGGGGCAGTTGGGAAAATCTTTATGGGATCAGTAATATTATGACAAGGTCTGAAGAAATAAAAGTGTTCACAAGGAGAAGAGGTAGGTGTGAGCATTACAGTCAGAGGGCACAAAATATACAAAAAATAGAAATACAGAGTCAGAAAATATTACTTGATTAAGAAAAAAAGTGCAGTACATGAACTAAGAATAGATAACAAGGGGTGAAGTAGCAGAATTGAGATTTGGAATTGCAAAAGACCTAAACATCCAGGCTAAAACATTTGAAATTAATTTTGTGGATTATACTGCATACCAATCTATTACAAAACATAGTGGCCTAAAACAAGAAACAATTGACCACATAACAAAGCAATAAAATATTTAGTGGCTTCAAATAACACCGTTTATTTAGTTAATGATTCTGTGTGTCAGCAACAGGGACTGGGCTCAAGGAGGTGGTTCTTCTGTTCTCACTCAAGTGGCAGACGTTTCATTGGGTAAATAGGGGACTGGTTTGATTATGAACCACATGAAATCTCATTCTTCAGTGGACTAGCCCAGGTTCATGTGTGTTGGGAAGACAGAGGTCCAGGAGAAAAGGTGGAATTGTGTAAGGCCTCTGGAGATCTAGATTTGGCATTTGAATATTGATACCTTATTGCTTCATTCCATTGGCCAAAGCAAGTCAGAAGACCAACTCAGGGACAATAGACTCCACTGCTTAAAAGTAAGAATTTCAAAGTCACATTGCACATGGAATGAAAACTAAAAGAAGTGACAGATTGTGTGTCCATCTGTGCAATTTACCAAAAGGTACTTTTGAATTATTTTATTGGTACCATGGGTATAAATGCATGCTAGATTTAAATAATATAGCTTTTTATCTCATTGCCTGGCTTTAGATAACCGAATACTGAAAGAAAGAAACAAAACCAAGGACTATAGGATCTGAAATTATTAGAGCATTGTTAAGGATAGTATGAAATATAATGAAATAATTTTATTAATATGAAAAGTAATGAAATCTTTGATTCATCTTATCCCACTGGTCAAACAGAAAGCAATCCCAGTTTAAAAAAAATTCCTCTTATCAAGAATCACATACCAGTAATATCACAAAATACAGATTAATTTCAGTTAAAAGGTGTTACTTTTAAAAATATCCTTGTGAATGATAAAAAGAGTATATATTTTATATACATAAACCATATTCAACATCAATTGGAATAGCTGTATAATTTAGGGGCAATATATTAGACTGTAACTTGTAGAATAATGAACCTGGTTTTGAAACACCAGTAGGAGTGTGAATCCAGTTTTGAGCCTTTGTACCATTTACTGTTATTTTCCAGGAAGGGAAGGAAGTTAGAAGGCGGGAAGATCACCAACTTAGACAGGAAGGGTGAGATGCAGCACTGCTAAGATCATTTCTTCTCAGCCAGCCCAGGCTGAGTGTCAAGGGGTTGCTAATCTATCTAATCTAATAAAAGAGAAACATGCAAATTGACCACACCCCAAGCCACGCCCACCAGCCAATCAGAGCGACTATATGCAAATTAACCCAACCAAGATGGCGGCCGGCAGCCACAGAGCTGGAGCAAGCAGGAGGCTTGGTTGCCCGGCGATGGAAGAAGCCAAGCTTCCTGCCTGCCCTGGTGGGCTGTGGCCTCTGCTCAAGGCAACAAAGTTTCAATTATAGAAGATAAATAAATCCCAGATACCTGCTTCCAGCCAGCCTCCACTGGGAGTTTGGGTGGCTGGGGGCCATGGCCAGCCTTCAAACAGCCATCAGCCCCTCACCCAGGCTGGCCACACCCTCATGGGGTGAGAGTCCCCGCTGGGGGGCTTGGCCAGTCTGCAAACAGCCATCAGCCCCTCACCCAGACTGGCCAGGCACCCCAGCAGTACCCCCCAACCTGAAGGAGGTGTGGCCAGCCTGAAAATGGCCCTCAGCCCCCCACCCAGGCTCACCAGGAACCCCAGTGGGAACCCCCACCATGAAGGGGCTGTGGCCAGCCTGCAAACAGCCATCAGCCCCTCACCCAGGTTGGCTAGGCACCCCAGCGGGGACCCCTACCCTGAAGGGGCTGTGGCCAGCCTGCAAACAGCCATCAGCCCCTCACCCAGGCTGGCCACACCCTCATGGGGTGAGGGTCCCTGCTGGGGGGCTTGGCCAGCCTGCAAACAGCCATCAGCCCCTCACCCAGGCTGGCCAGGCACCCCAGCGGGGACCCACACCCTGAAGGGGCTGAGGCCAGCCTGAAAACATCCAGCAGCCACTCACCCAGGTTAGCCAGGCACCCCAGCAGGACCCCGCTCCCTGAAGGGGGTGTGGCCAGTCTGAGTACCGCCCTCAGTGCCTCACCCAGGCTGGCCAGGCACCCCAGCGGGACCCCCACCTTGATCTGGGACACCCTTTAGGGCAAATCAGCCGGCCCCCTCCCATGCACCAGGTCTCTATCCTATATAATAAAAGGGTATTATGCAAATTGACCCTAACAACAAAATGACTGGGAATGTCTGGTCATTATGACACACACTGACCACCAGGGGGCAGAAGCTCAGTGCAGGAGATGCCCCCTGGTTGTCAGTGCGCTCCCACAAGGGGAGCTTTGCTCAGCCACAAGCCAGGCTGCCAGCTGCCAGCACAGCGGTGATGGCGGGAGCCTCTCCCGCCTCCTCAGCAGTGCCTAGGATGTCCGACTGCAACTTAGGCCTGCTCCCCACTGGCAAGTGGACATCCCCCGAGGGCTCCCAGGCTGCCAGAGGGATGTTTGACTGCCAGCTTAGGCCCGATCCCCCGGGGAATGGGCCTAAGCCAGCAGGTGGACATCCCCTGAGGGGTCCCAGGCTGCGAGAGGGCACAGGCCAGGCTGAGGTACCTCCCCCCACAAGTGCACAAGTTTTTGTGCACCGGGCCTCTAGTCTATATATAAAAGGCTAATATTCTAAGTGTCCCTCCTACCATTGGAACAGTTGCTATGATACACACTGACCACCAGGGTGCAAACGCTCAGCGCAGGAGCTGCTGAGCTGCAGTAACTTGACAGCAGTAGTTCTCGGGTGATGCTCCCTGAAATCTGAGAGGACGGAGCCAGATTCCTCGCGGGGCCACGTGATTCCACCTTTGGCTCTGGTTTATGTTGTTGCTGGGGCACTGTCAGCCTTTAATCTGGTTTACTGTACACTTGCCTTGGCGTTCCACACCCTGTACAACAGCAACTTTGCAGAGTGCCCTCTTGCACTCCGGGACTTCTCAGAGGATGTCAGAGAGCCGGTTTCGCCTAATCCTTGCAGGCCAGGCCAAGGGACTCCACCTGCCAGAGGGACCCTGCTCACTCTGAGACACCTGGGAGGTACTGCAGGAGGTTGACTCCAGGGCATTCTGGCCCTTCTTGCCCAGTCCCTCCCCTCCAGCCACTTTCTAATTAATTTCCTTTCAATGTGCATGAATCCATGCATCAGGTCACTAGTATGTATATATTCACTATATCTTCTTTCCTTTCTTTCTTTTATCCTTCCTTCCCTCCTTCTTTCCTAGTTAATATTTGAGAGTACTTAATCATTGATTTCTCATATCATGGTGAAGGAGAATAAAAGTCCACATGTAATCTATATGTTAATTTAGTAGGATTCAGTAGACGTAATGCAGAGCTAATTTATTTTTGTCTTTCATTGTTTCTTTCAACCTGTTCAGAGGGTGGTGTTGTGTCCTTGCCACTGGATTAAAGCTTGATGAGGACCCTATACATTTCTAGTTACATTGGATGGTATAAAATCCTTTGGTCACTTTAAGTTGCAAACATAATCTCATTATTTCAGTAAATTAAAGTGTCCAGTCACATACATCAATTGTCATTTACATCTTCATTCAAGATAACTTGCCTTCCCATTCTTCTGCCAGCTAGGGCCAGCCTTCAGGAGGGCTTTTGGTTTTTGAAAAATGGATCTAAGCATTCTTCATTCTACTTGTCACTCAAGTATCACCCTACTGCTGGATGCTAGTTTTAAGCCCTGAGGGGTTGGCATTGATACAGAATGTTTGGACTGGAACCCGGATTCTTTGTCCACTGGAATCAAAGACTGAATCCACAGACAGAAAGTGGTATAGCAAAGCTGGAGATTTATTGAAGAGCAAGTACAGACTCCCACGTGGGGAGAGGGAAAGAGTCCCACAGAATGGACTCCCAAGTAGGGAGGGGGAAAGGATCCCGCTGAGTTCCTTTTCCCTATGACTTATAAAGGCTGCAGATCCTGGTGCCTTGATATCCCCTCTGATTGGTAACTATTCCCTTAGACTGGTTACTATAGTAACTCCTGGACTCAAAGGTTGAACTTCACATAGGACATGTGAGATTCTCCCCCTCTCTTTCTTTATTGTTTTCTTTTTCCCTTTGGGCTTTCTTCTTCTCCCTCTGAATGAAGGGCTTCCTTCTCTTTATTTTGTAAATATAGACCTTTTGCTGTTCCCAGCTTCCTCATTCTATGGAAATGTATCTGTTGCAGATTCCAGCTCCCCCATTCTATGGACATATACCTTCTGCTGCTCTGCAGCCCTGTGCTTTCCTCCATGGTCCCCTTAATTTCCAAAATTTCTAAAATTTCCTAAACCTGTCCTATTTTACCCCTAAAATCCCTGTTTCAGTATGAAGGGAAGGAAGATGAAAAAGGAGGCTTGATTAAGTTCCTCCTTGACTACTGCTACTGCATGCAGGCCTAAAAGATATCTAAAGCTGTGGTTTGCATTACAGGGTCCTTTGTGGTTTCCTTGAAGGCAACGTGTTTGTGTCCTCAGGCTACAGCTTCCATGATGTGAGTGATGCCTTTCAGTTTTCTGATCATATGGATCCCCTGTAGTTTCTGCCTCCATGACCCACTAACTACTCTCATCTTTTGGCTATTGGAGTGTCTTCTGGGTAGGGTTCCTTTTGAATGACCCACAGGCTAATGTTCCTTTTGTATGTGTCACACTCTGTCCCTGGAATTCACGAGCTTTGACCTGCCTGTTCTCAGTTGGAAGTGCAGTTACTGTCCAGCTGCACTTCCAACTGGGATGCATTAGTCACCTCAGTCTCCCCCTGGAGGAAATCCGTGTCAGGCTTGCTGAGTGTGCCTGTTAAAACCTCTCCCATTAGACAGGGATGATTTCTCAATCAGCCCACCTCCACCCATTGCTTTTCTGGGAAGGAAGAGTGAGTCCAAGCACAGCAACCTAGCAATCTTCCTTACAAAATCTTTACTCTCTTGACCCTTAAACTATTCCCACTGCCCAAGTTAGCATTGCTAATTATCACACTAATATTCTTAAACCCAAACCTTTATTTTCCTTGGTCACTGGAAAAGACCTCATTTAAGATATAATTTCCTGCTCTAATAAAACCAATATGTTTTTCTTAGGAATTAAAAAACATGCTCTCTGCTAGGAACAAAGCTGAACATCTGATGGATATCAAAAAAATTTTGAGAAATGGCCTACTTTTACAATTGCTACAGCTGCTGTAATTTGTTAAAACTAGTCTTTGAAAGTAAAAACAAACAAACAAAAACCACATAAAGGTATAAAGGAGAAAGCACATATTTGGGGCTGCCAGACCTCTGACTTCAAACCAATTTTCTCTCCCTTTGTCACTAAGAGGTACTTTTTCTAAACATTAAAAAAAAAAATAAAGTCAATTAAACTTTATCTAAAGGAAGAATTGAACTTGGGAGCTAGTGCTATGATTTACACATTCAATAACCATTTGTTCTCTGCCTTGTTTGGCTGAAATTTAATAAGATGCCTTTGTAATTTAATAATTGCAGAGTCTAATTCACTAATTATATAATGCAACCATGAGAAACTCATAACAAAGAACTAATAAATCTAAATATTCATATTTAAAAAAAAACTCATATACAACTGCCAATGTTCATTGCATTCACTACTTTTTGCTGTCATATCCTAAAACTTAATAAGCTGATACATCAAACATCAAGACTGATGACACAAAATAGCTGTGATTTCCAGTTATTATCTCTAAAGGCAACAAGCAGGATGTGGAAATGTTTGCTTAAAGGTGAGAAGCAGGTCCTAAAACAATAAAACTAAAAGAGGAAGGGCCAAAACCCCTGACACAGCTCTTGGGAAGGGGATGATAAGGTCTGACTCTGAATTTCAAAGTTTCCAGGTGAATTTACTGACTTCTGTGTGAAAAAATGCGCCTCACCAGATTCTCTCGCTGTTTCACGTATTCTGGATATTTTCCTAATTTTGTGCACCACCCGAGTAGAAATCTGGTGGCTCAGATGCGTGAAATAAGTGATTGCTCAACTTGCTTGTGATAATTGAAATTTGTTTTCCCATTAGTCTGTTTATTACTATCAAAGATGCAGATGAATGCTTTACTAGGTATAATCAACATCCCTCTAGGGCTAGGCCTTCAAGCAGGGGTCCTCAAACTACGGCCCGCGGGCCACATACGGCCCACCGAAAACATTTATCCGGCTGCCTGTCCTGCTTAGCAGCCGACTCGTCCCGGGCCCACAGTGTGCATGTATGGAATGTCTGAGGGACAGTGAACTGGCACCCTGTTTAAAAACTTTGAGGACCTCTGCATAATGCAAGAGAGGGGGAAGGCGAGGAAGGAAGGGAAAGAAAATCCTTCTGGAAACAGGGCTACACAGCCTGAGTTTCGGTTAAGCACAGGAAGCCTTGCTCAGCCTCAGGATATGGCTACAATTGTAAGATATAAACTTACTCTTCTGAACTAATTTTCTAATCCCATTCAGCTTCTCACACATTCTAAGAGCAGGAGGAAGTAACAGGCAATTTTTTTTTTGGGGGGGGGAGGGGGGAGCAGTTCCTCTCCTACTCCTTCTTTATTCAGATTCCCAGTTCTTCTGAGACTTGTTCTAGCAACTCTCCAGTTACTGTCCACAACACACTTTTGTGCTTCGAGTAGCTATCCCTGGTAGCTGAGAAAAGTCCTAGCTGATGCTTATTGTACTGTATTACTCCCAGAAGTATCTCTGTATGGACAATACATTATAGCCCAGAATTTAGAGGCTGAAAATCCTCATGGAAAAAAAAGCACTTCCCCCACCCCTGCACTCTTTTTTTTTTTTCACTTGAAGTCCAGGTTGCTCTTTTCTCTATAACTAAGATTAACTAGTCTATGCCCTTCAAAACTGCATTATAACCTCTGCTCCATGAGTGACAATCCCTCTAGTATCTATTGCCTATAAAGAATTTTTGGTTATTTTTCTCAAATCATTACTATCTTTTTCAAAGGGCCCATGGATAAGATACATTGGTACTAAAACTTGCAATATTTTTCCCAAAATGAATTCACATGTCTGGGTTCCACCCTGTGCACAGAACCGGGGCTCCCTCAAAAGACCATAGTTCTAATAACTCCCTTTTATTGACCTTACTATGACCTGGTTTCAATAAGGACGTGTCTTTTCTTGAAATGTGTTTTGATATGTTGAAATCTTTATAAAGCACTCTCTTTTTGCATGTCAATAGATACATGGGTGGGGGGACGGGATGAATGCTACTCAGCCCAACTGACAAGCATTTAATTTTCAATATGCAGTGTTGTGTTGATGGGATGGATGCCACTAATAACATGTTCCTGCAGAAGTGTACTTAAGAGAAAATGAAAGCAAAGACTACCTCTGGATATAGTGTAAGTCTCTCAGAAGCCTCATTGAAACAAATAACAGTCATTGAAAATTAAAAATAATCTTAACAAAGGAGCTAGCCATGTCAAGGACCAGAGTCTCCATGCTTCTTTGGCACCATCCATGCCCCTTTTATACCCTTACTAGGGGCTTAGTGCACAGATTTGTGCACTGATGGGGTCCCTCGATGTGGCCTGTGGGGATTGGGCTGAAACTGGCAGTCCAATGCCGCCTGTTGCTCCTGCCTGCTGCTCCTGCTCATCCCAGCTCCACTGCGCCAGCAGCAGGCTCGCTCCCACTCAGTCCAGATCAGGAGAGGCTCACACCTCCACAGTGGCAATCGCCAGCTGTGAGACCTGCATCTGGTGACCTTGAGGCCTGTGTCTGCTCCTGTTGGTCAGCTGAGCAGTGCTCCCGCTGTGGGAGCACATTGACCCCCAAGGAGCAGCTCCTGTGTTAAGCGCCTGTCCCCTGGTGGTCAGTGCATGTCATAGTGACCAGTCGACCGGTTGCTTAGGCTCTTATATATATGGACTAGAGGCCCGGTACACAAAATTTTGTGCACTGGGGGGGGTGTCCCTCAGCCCGGCCTGTGCCCTCTCGCAGTCTGGGACCCTTTGGGGGATGACCACCTGCTGGTAGGCCCGCTCCCTGGGGGAAAGGACCTAAGCTGACAGTCAGACATCCCTCTGGCAGCCCGGAAGCCCTCGGGGGATGACCACTTGCCAGCAGGGAGCAGGCCTAAGCTGCAGTCGGACATCTTTAGCACTGCTGAGGAGGCGGGAGAGACTCCCACCACCACTGCTGAACTGGCAGCCATCAGGCTGGCTTGTGGCTGAGCAGAGCTCCCCCATGTGGGAACGAACTGACCACCAGGGGGCAGCTCCTGCATTGTGCGTCTGCACACAGGTGGTCAGTGTGTGTCATAGTGACCAGTCATTCCCAGTCATTCTGCTGTTAGGGTCAATTTGCATATTACCCTTTTATTATATAGGATAGAGGCCTGGTGCATGGGTGGGGGCTGGCTAGTTTGCCCTGAAGGGTGTCCCGGTTCAGGGTGGGGGTCCCGCTGGGGTGCCTGGTCAGTCTGGGTGAGGGGCTGATGGCTGTTTACAGGCTGG
Source organism: Myotis lucifugus (assembly GCF_000147115.1). NCBI lineage: Eukaryota > Metazoa > Chordata > Mammalia > Chiroptera > Vespertilionidae > Myotis > Myotis lucifugus. The sequence goes on along the minus strand of NW_005871211.1, from coordinate 2,068,373 downwards.
CCAAGGCCTCCAGTGGGGACCCCCACCCCATGAGGGTGTGGCCAGCCTGGGTGAGGGGCTGATGTCTGTTTGCAAGCTGGCCAAGCCCCTCAGCAGGGACCCTCACCCCATGAGGGTGTGCCATCCTGGTGAGGGGCTGATGGCTGTTTGAAGGCTGGCCATGGCCCCCAGCCACCCAAACTCCCAGTGGAGGCTGGCTGGAAACAGGTATCTGGGATTTATTTATCTTCTATAATTGAAACTTTGTTGCCTTGTGCGGAGGCCACAGCCAAGCAGAGCAGGTGGGAAACTTGGCTTCCTCCATCACCGGGGCAACCAAGCCTCCTGCTTGCTCCAGCTCCATGGCTGCCGGCTCCCATCTTGGTTGGGTTAATTTGCATATAGTTGCTCTTATTGGCTGGTGGGCATGGCTTGGAACGTGGTGGAGGTGTGGTCAATTTGCATGTTTCTCTTTTATTAGATTAGATAGATATACACATGTGATTGTCAATGGGGTACCTAAACATTCTAGGCAGTATATGGCAGGTCTGTGTCCCTTCTGTGGATATAAGTACACCCAATTCTTTGAATAACTACAGTTTTTTACAGTTTCACTTGTCTCACTTTATTAGTTACTTGAAGCATATTTTTGAAATTTGTTGAAATCTACAATCTATTAATAGTCCACTGTTTTTCATCCCTTCCCCGAATCTTTTCCATCTTTTTCCTGATTTCTTTTCTTGATACCTGGAGCCTGGGACCTACTCATCAATTTTTCTATGGACACTCTATCCTTGGATCAGATTGCTCTCCCATCTTATTCCAAAGCCACACCTGCCCTGTTAAAACCTCAAGCACTGAGAAATCTCACCGTTGGTTCCCATGTATCATTTCCCCTGAAA
>NW_005871211.1:2044125-2067332 GCF_000147115.1 Myotis lucifugus | reverse complement strand
TTGCTGGGACAAGGTTGTTTTTGAAAAGCTTAATCACATCCTTTAATCAAACCAATGAAAACTCCTCTAACATCTAACCACCCTCCTATTTATAAATGGCTGTTCTTTTTATTTTTCAGGAGGAAAAATAGAAGCGTTCAGGTATGATTATACCCTCACTAAGCCCATGTCTCCACCCACCCTTCCTTTTGCCTTTATTACCTTCTAAGACAGACTTTGTATGTGCTATTTCTTCATGAGTTATTTTCTAGGAATGTTTTTTTTCTTCATTACCATTGTTTGTTTCCTTAAAACTATGCTTTTAAAATAAGGGGGGGGGGATTTTCCCCCAAGGGGTATTTGCCAATATGTAGAGACATTTCTGATTATCATATCTGGGGAAGTAGTGTTACTGCTATCAAGTGTGGAGGGGCCAAGAATGCTGCTAAACATGTTAAAATGCACAGGGCAGTTCCTACAACAAGGAATTATCAGGTCCCAGAAGTCAGTGTGCTGATAGTGAGGAACCCTACCCTAAGAAAAGTTCATAAAACATTTTAAATAGGCAGATCTATGATAGATAGATGATAGATAGATAGGTTGATAGATAGATGATAGATAGATGACTCTCCTTGGTAATTTTTCCCAATACAATTATATCCTACCTCTCTCCTTTTGTTTCACTTCCAAATGTATTAAAAATCACAGTATGCAGTTTATATCTTTCATGTTGTACATAGTATCAATTTAACTAAACTTGCTTTTAAATATGGCCTCCATTACCAAATATGGCCTCAATTCCAAGTTCCCAACTCCTCACTGCAGATATTTGACATTGAAAAGCTCCTTCTGCTTGAAACACTCAGCTTACTTTCTGATGATGTAGTGAAAATGGCATGAGCTTGGAACTGAACATACTTTCAAAGCTGGGGTTTAAACTTCACTGCCTGGGTTACTTGGATCAGGTTGTTCTATGTCACTAAACTTCGTGTTCCATTTCCTACTCCTTTTGGATTTAGATCGTATACTTTTCTCTTCTTCCCAGTTCCCAACTTTTTACTTGGCTGATATTGAGTATTCGATGAGTTGAAGAAATGACCAAATATACCCATGGGTACTAATTCTATTTACCTATCCCTGTCCTTCTTTTTGACATCTTTGCCCTGTAGTTTTACGACCATTTCTAAGTAGCTCTGAAAAGTCACTTTGTTCCACTCTCCTTCAACTTATCCATGTCCTCTGCCAATTCTGTATTATAACACATCATCGTTTCTCCCTTGAATTTTATCAATACTGTAAAATAATGGAAAGATGATGTGTGGTAAAATTATTTAGATTTATTCTGAGTAAGTCCAGAGAATAAGATTAAAATCAGCATTTTAATGTAAGGAAGACATTACAGTACTTACGATTAAGCTGTTCAAAATGAAAATGGGTAGTATGTGTGGGTTGGTGATCATCCGGTTACTAGAAGTAGATGAATAGTGGCGGCTAAATGCTAGCCTGTTAACTAAGTAGGCTACACTGAATGACTGTAAGTAATGTCAAGAGCAATAGATACAAGGAATGCAAAATGGGTTAAGGCCTATTTGCCTTATCTTAGCTACATTCACATTGATCAGGTTATTTGGCTTACTTCTCTAAACTTCAGTTTCTTATCTGTTAAATCTTACTAAATTGATGTCAGATTTGAATAAATGAATAGGAAAATACTTGGTAATATATAAAGCACTATATTTTTAAGTTGTTATCATTTCAAGGATTTATTTCAGTATTTGAATTCCAATGTTTCAGTGATGACAATTATATATATATATATATAAATAATAATAGATGAAAATAGATATTTGTACACATATATGTATACACTCATTCTCATCCTCATATCTTAATAAAAGAAATATGAAACAGAAAATTAGTTATTTTATCAAAAACAATACAACACTCTAAACCCTGAGTCACAACAGCCAGGGCAACTCACATACTTTTAAAATTATTTATTAAAATGATCATTTAAGTTTTGCTTGATTTAAATACAAATATATAATAAACTATTTCAAATAGTTTCTAGAAAGTTTAAACATTAATCAAGTAAATATTAATCAAGCAAACACCTTAACAAAACATCATTGAGGACACTCTAAGACTACCCTAAATTACAAAAAATGGATGTGAGAAATGTAGCTTTTTCTCCTCTTTTTCCATTGTTTCCTACTCTGCCTTCCCGCTCTCCCTTACCAAACTGCAGGATCATTTGGCACCGTTCTAGTGTAATCTGTTGAGAAAAACAAGAACACAATTTCTATCTCAAGTTTGAGTTTTCCAGGATCTGCAATTGCCACATCCCTTCTTGTTTGAGTTAATCACAAGGGTGGGGACCCAGGCCAGTCAGGACTTCAACAATTCCTCCTCCTGCCTCACACCCATGGGGCCACTCTGTATAGATAAAGGAACCATCTGCACCATGTTCAACGTGCCTCTCTGACCAACCTTGGGACAAGGAAATGTCAGGGGATAAAAAGAATTGGGACCCCTGGTTCTTTATATTGCTTTCAAAAACTAAATATGCATTGGGTTTTCATAAGATGTAAAAAAAAAAAAATCATGGTTTAACTTTTATTTTGAAAACTAAGCAGGAAATATGAGGAAGGGTTTTCCTCAAACCAAAAATGTTTATTATTGTGGGTTTTATCCAAGAAAATTCCCTCCAAAAAGATAATGCATCATGGTTCTTCTGAGAAAGATTTTTATGACGTTTCTTTTTTTTTTAACTTTAAAAAATGTTGTTGCTGTTTATTTAAAAGCACCAACTATTAAGTCAAGTATCCACCCAGTTTGGCGACATTTCTAATGTACCATTCTGTCTTGCAGGTTCTGTGTGTTGTCTTAAAAATGCCTTTGCTAAGCATTGAAATTGGAAAAGCAGGGTGGTTTTAGCCAACCTCTAAGCTTGAACAGAGTTCCAAAATCAATTTGAGATGTGACGTTCCAGGGAACTGAACCCAGATTGCTAAATCTGTCCTCCTGCTTCAGTTGTACTTCTCCCATTTACAACGTTTCTTCATTGCCTTCTCTTTAGAAATTGCTCTGCTTGTAGAAGGTATTCATGAAACTGTTTTTATTTCTTTTGGCATTCCATATTCATGTAGGGTTGATTTTTCCAAATATATATTTCAGCGATTTTTGCTTCAGGTTCCCATGAAAGTTTCCTGTGATTGAACAATGGGTGAATAGAAACAACATTGTGGGTTATTTTGCATATAGGTTAGACAAAACAAACGGTTTGCCAATAAATTGTTCTCTCCATTTTCACTTAGTTCTTAGACTAAAAGGCTGCTGAATGTTTAGGCTTCCTCCATAAACATAGCTCATGTCTTGATCATGGAAGCAAACTAACCATGTTTTGATTAAAAATTGAATTAAATGGATCTTGAACTTTCTTGTCACAAGAAAATAAATTTTGAAAAAAAATATATTCACAGTAAGATTTGTTTTACAACACAAAGTAGAAGGCCATATATTGAAACTTAAATAGACACAAACAGAAATAAGATTCATTCAGATAGACAAAAACTACTCAAGCCAAAAGTTAAATCATTTATTGAAAACATGAAAGAAACTGATGATGCTAATCTTCGGGGTGAAAACAGAAGTCTTTGTCTTTTTATCTTCATTCCATCTACCACCACCTTCTACACCTCCATGATGCCTTCCCAGCCTTTCTGTTTTGGCAATTTTTGTAATAAATTGAGAAAGCTGGGAGTATAAATTAGTCATTGCCAGTGATTTTATTTTAAGGCTTTAGGCAACTTCTTTTTACTTGTAAATCATTAATCTCTGTGGACTTTTAAATTAGTAGTGAATTGAAGAGATTATCTGTCATGCTAAGAAAACTTAATTTGTGCTAAAATTTTGAAAAAATAATCTTATTTGACAAGTAGTCAGCAATGCAAACCTTACGTTTCCTCTGTATTTACTTTTAATTGAGCAGTAAATCCATTTGTAAAACATAAATTAGAAGTCATATTTTCTCGCAAAAATGCTAACAACCTCCTACCCATAACTCCCATCTTTTGACTAGCAGAAAAATCCATTGAAAAATGGTATTCAATGAAAGTCACCCAACCCTCTTCAAATTGTTTGCAGTCTTTGCAATTAATGCTGATAGCTAAATTTCTAATGTTAAGGAACTTCGTTGAAAATAACTTCCTTCACTCTTTTTTTTTAAATTTCTTTATTGGTTAAGGTATTACAAATGTGTCTTCATTTCCCATTAACCCCCAACCTCCCCCCCCCCACTCATGCTATCATCCCCCTGTTGTCCGTGTCCATTGGTTTGGCTTATATGCATGCATACAAGTCCTTTGGTTGATCTCTCCCCCTTACCCCCTCCCTCTCCTACTTTCCCTCTAGGGATTGATAGTCTGATCGCTGTTTCTCTTTCTTTGGATCTGTTCCTGTTCATCAGTCTATGTAGTTCTCTATATTCCACAAATGAGTGAGATCATGTGGTATTTATCTTTCTCTGACTGGCTTATTTCACTTAGCATAATGCTCTCCAGTTCCATCCATGCTGTTGCAATTAATGCCTATAGCTAAATTTCTAATGTTAAGGAACTTAGTTGAAAATAACTTCCTTCACTCTTTTATCATTTATGGCATGCTTTTCAGATCTTTAATAATGCATCTATTTCTCGTGGAGGTAACCAGTTACACAACCTTTTCTGAAATTGCCCCCAATCTGAGTTAAGTGCCCTTTATATGACTGGACATAGGAATCTGTGATAACCTCTAACTGATATAACATTTAGCTCTCTGTATTGCAATTTATTTAGTTTTACTTACATGTTTCCACAACTGGCAGAAAGAGTCTGTGTCAGTCAAGGTTCAACTTGAGGACCAGAACCAGGATAATCTACATCTTAAAGGATTTGTTGCAAGTAATTGGCTTAGTTGACTTTGATGCCTGGCAAGGCGCGTTTATAGCCTGTAGGGCAGCAGTCAGGAAGTGCAGTCTGGAACTTCAAGGCAGAACCTGAAGCTTCAGTTACAAACAGAATTTCTTCTTTGGGAAAATCTCAGTTCTGCTACCAGGAAGCCTTTCCATGGATAGAATAGGCCCACCCAGAGTATCTGGGGTAATCTCCTTTGCTTAAAGTAAATGGATAATGAATATTAATCATACCTACAAAATATCTTCATAGGAAAACTTAGATTATTGTATATGTTAAATAACTGTACTATAACCTAGCTAAATTAACAAAATGATAAAGAAATAAAACAAATTGACCATCACAAGGTCTGCATTTTCCTCTAATTCTCATAATAAAAATTTTCAAACCTGCAGAAGAATGGAAAGAAACGTATAAGAAAAACCCACAGATTCCTCTAGATTTAAAATGTGTTAACATTTTCACAAGGATATTTTATGTGTGTGTGTATTTTTGAAATAATTTGAAAATATAATCATCATCATGCTATAATTTTAATAACTTTAGCATGCATCTCCTAAGAATGACATTCTTCTACACAATTACATTATCTCCACAAATAAATTAACTAATATTTTATAAAATCATCTACTAATATGTTCATATTCAAAATTTCACAAATGTTCATAACAAGAAAGGAAAAATGGAGAAATGAAGGAATAGAGAAATGAAGAAAGCAATAAACAATGAGGGAATCTTGAGGTTTCCTTCTAAGACTTAAAGTTGGCAAAGGGATGCATATTTCTAAAACATCTTTTATATTATATTCCCTAGGAATCTGAGTTCAATGTTAGGTAAGCTCGATGTAAAATAGATCTGACAGAGAAATAGAGTGGTGCCTCCAACCCCTACTCGCACCTCTGAATTTCTCAATAGGCTGCCAAGTAATACATATATTACATCTAATTCTGAGACATGCACTTTCATATTTCCTGCATTTAAAGTTCTAAAGGTAATTCCTAGAAATCAGTTTTTGAATTCCTACTATATACCAGGCAATGTGTGATAATGAGAGGGACAAGTAGATTATGTCTTAATAAGTTTACTTATGTTCTATACCAACCAATGCTATAAATTTATTTTTATATCACCTACTTCAAGAACAACATTACTTGAGTAAACAGAAGTCTTTTAAGTAATTGGATTAAGTAATCTGCTCATTTTTTACAAGTGTGCATACATTTATTTTTAGATGCAGTTATAACTTTGAAAAAGTTGTCAGGATATCATTTTTCTAGCAATGACAATTTGAAAAGGTATGAATGTTTGAATTAGTATTATTCTTAGTCTTGATAATATGAATATGTTGTGTATGTAATATTGGAAGTAATTTCTATTTAATGCTTAATTATATCTATTCTTCATTCAAAACAATGCTGAACGACTATCAAGTTGCTTAATAGAATTCAAAATTAGTGTTAAGACATAGCCCTTCTGATGCAGAAGGATAGGCAGATTTGGGGTAATGAGAAATGTAAAGATGGAATAGAAAGTATTAGGTAAAACTTGGTGAATCAATATTGCATTTCTGCATCCACTGGGCTGTTTCAGCTCTCTTCTTCATTTAAACTTCCTTCTCACAAATCCTCAGCCCCTTGCTGGCCATGAGTTAGGAATTATGTGTTTTAACAGCCCTCCATCTGGATGTAATGGCATTCTGAGGAGGAATTCCCCTTAGACATTCCTTTAAAGATAAAAATTGTACGCATGACAAAACTCATTTTCCTCTTGATCCATTTAATTCTACAAGATGTTTACACACTTACCCGTTACATAAATCCAGTTTGAAATGGGATTTGAAAAGGGATTACTTCAAAGAATGTTTTCTAATACATTTCAAAATGGTAATGGATGACAGAGATATTTGCTTAGCTAGATAGGTTGGTTCTCTGGCTATGGAGAACATTCTGTTGCTAAGAGGTAATTTCACTATAGAGCAAGAGCTTAAGGAAATAGGAAAAGAAATAAGCATTCTAAAATTATTAACCTTGACTGATTTCAACCTCAGTATTTTTGTGCCAGGATTCTGAGATACAAATGAATGGGATGTTTTGCTGGACCACTGGGGAAAGAGTATTTAACTTATTTTCAATCATACCTGGATTTTCCTATTGGGAAAAAAATGTATAGTCAATGAATACTATCATCTAAAAAGTTAAAAAAATTGATGCCAAGCATCATCTTAGTATGAATTATACTAGTTTTGCCATTTGTGGCCAAGAAAATTGTCCTTGCCATGGAAAAGTAAATAAATAAAGTTGAAAGCAGGGCATCTAATAAAAAATATTAAAAGCCTAATAGTTCAGAATGTATGCAGAATGTGAAATAGCTATACTGCAAATCACTAGGATTACAGCTACTAATTAAATGTGCAAAAACACAATATCATTATTTTACATCCAAAAGTATTTCTGCTAAAACCGAAACGCTGATGTGCTTCCTTCTCTATGTACATACACTCTCTCTGAATCTCATCTAGACTCTTGCTTTTAAAAGCAATATGCCAAGGAGACCCCCATTGATAATAACAATCTGCTCCTCCTCTCTGAACTTCAGAAGTGTACATCACTATCAATGTGACATTTTGCTTAGTTCTGATAAGTAGGTCAGCTTTACCATGTCGACTCCTCATCCATTTCCCAAACATGATAAATGATATCATCATCTGCCCAGTTGTTCATCCAAAAATCTTAGAAATCATTCATTTCTCTTTATCCTTCCTTCTCACTTTTAATCTATAGACACATCTATAAGCACTGTTACTAAAGCTACCTGCTGTCTTGTACTACTCTCCACTGCCCTTGCTGTACTCCAAGTCCAAGTCTCCATACTGTGCACATAGGCAACTACCATCGATTCTTACTGGACTTCCTGCTCTCAAATCCTTTAGTCCAGAAGCAAACAACATGGTTTTCCAAAAATTCAAATTGGATCATGATATACCCTTGTCTAAAACCTTTCATAGTTTCCCATTTCACTTAAAATGTATACCTTTTATAAAGACCATAGTCTGATAGGGCCTGGCTCCTGCCTAACTCTCTGATTGCATGCTATGCCAATTCCACTTTGCTCCCTACAACCACATTGGCTTTCTGTCTAGGTTTGTAAACACACCAGGTTTGCTTCTACTTAAGGATTTTTGCACAAGTTGGTTTTCTTTTCGTGATCTCCATACGGTTGCTTCCATCTTGACATTAAGTTTCAGTTTAAATTATAATCCGCTCTGATCACACAGTTTGAAGAAACTGTTAATGCTTACTTTTAAATTATATTGCTCTTTTATCTTTTATTTTTCATATGGCCTACCACTACTTCAAAATTTCTTATTTATGCATTATCTGTTTATTTTCTGTCTCTTTATGACTAGAATAATAGTCTGTTTCTCTCTCTCCTCTCCTCTCCTCTCCTGTCCTCTCCTCAATCAAATTGTGCTAGAATCTTAACAAACCTTGAATGTCACTTATGGAGATTTAAAATAATCCATGCCTCAGTTTCCCCATCTATTAAAAATGAGGAAAACAACCTTAAACAATCTTGCCATATTATTATGTAAAACAAGTCAGGTAATAAAGGTGAAAATACTGCTGAATAGAAATAATTGCTATATAATGAGAAATTGCATTATTCTCATGTGGTATTAGTATGGATAAAATCACAGATCATGGCAAGTTTTTTTCTATTAGAATATTTTATGTTAAATTTTGAACTGTAGAACTCTGTTATGCACCTATCATATTCACTAATTAATCTAAATTTCTATATGAAATATTTTTATTACTCATAATCAGGTGACCCCAAGTCAATGCTTAGTATCTGCACTCAAATAATAACCCTTAAAAATGTTGGATTGATTCAAGTTAGTTCATAATGCATGATAACCCTTTAAAAAAGGCAGTTAAGAACTTGCTTCCCTATGCTTTTTTTCCTCAAACATGTCTTCACAATCAATTTCTCTCTGATAAGAAATACTCAGCCCCAACAGGGGGCACACGAAGACATTACAATCTTTAAACGTCATTATATGAATCTATATAAATGGATAAAAAACACAAACACTACTAATAATAAAGCTATTATGTAAGCAGCAGAAGACTCTGATGCATTTACTTTTAAAAAATATATTTTTATTGATTTCAGAGAGGAAGAGAGATAAACATCAATGATGAGAGAGAATCATTGATTGGCTGCCTCCTGCACGCACCACACCAGGGACCAAGCATGCAACCTGGCTATGTGCCCTGACCAGGAATCAAACTGTGACCTTCTGATTCATACTAGAACATCGATGCTCAACCACTGAGCCACTCTGGCCGGGCTGATGTATTTACTTTTAAAATAAAATTGAAGCAATTAAACTCACAACTTTTTTTAGATGTCTCCTATTCTACTACAGATTAAATAATTGTAGGTCAGTTGGGATTGGTTCTTAATATTGATCTTCATAAATTGAAATTCCGAGAGTGTTAAACAGCTGCCGTTCATACAGATAAACTTAAGATTGTAAAGTTGAAAGATATCAATGCCAAAAAAATTAGTTGTCATTAACAACAATATAAAAGTACTGAAGTGTATTAAATAAACTGAAAAAAAATACACAAAGAGAAAAAATAAATAGTTGCTAATCACCGTTCTCAGCCTCGTGGCCAGAGATGACCTTGGAGATATTCTACCTCAGGGCATCTGTTTACAAGGAGAAACGATTCATTTTTACACACTGACGCACACAGTATTTCGTAAGCACATTGGGTAGCTTTGGGGTTAGATTATCTTATATAACATATTTAGAAGTGAAATGGCAAAGTCTTTTCTGCTATTTTCTTCCTATTAGTTTCCAAAATTACACCAACATTACTGTGAATTTTTAACTTCCTGCAATTCATTTTTTCCTCCGTCACACAAATCACTTTAATATAAAGCTCCTAATGAAAGAAAGTTGGCGCCGCAGCACAGCTGAGCTGAGCCCTTAGGATGTGACAAGTATAAATCAGTGGGGACACGCGGCGGAGCAGCATTCTAAGCACATGTCACACGCTGACCTTGCAGCCCCCGGTTCTATTTCTGCTACCTCCGGTTTCTATTGGAAAGAATTGAAAATCCTGCAGTTGTGCCAGTGTTTATTTTGGTGGTCAGCAATCAAGTGGCATTAACACGGGAAATAAAGAAGTGGGTTTTATATTATGGTCTAGATTGTTCAAGCTTACAAGAATTTATTATATTTTTTGAACAGCCTTAAATATCTTTTATTTTGTTTTGGTTTTGACGAGTGGGAAATAAATTCAGAAACCCTAAATATTAGTACATGTTTTATGTGGGAGTTCAAGACTTTAGAGATTAAACAAGCTGTGAAATATAGGGAGTGGGGAATGCCTAGAGGAAGTCGTAGTTCCACATTGTGGTCGATTAATTGTAAAAAATATCCCCAATTATTCACCTCCTGGTATGGGACTTTTCAAAATTCCTCCCATTAAGTGGTGGACTTTATTTAACAACCCTTGAAGATGTGCCGGCCTTATGACTTGCTGTGTCCAAGAATGCAGCAGGCATAATATTGTGCCAGTTTCAATATTAAGAGGCCTTACATAATTCTGCTCACTCTTTTGAAACTCTTTGTATGCTATGTGGAAAAAAATTAATTTTAAATATATTTTATTGATTTTTTACAGAGAGGAAGGGAGAGGGATAGAGAGTTAGAAACATCGATGAGAGAGAAACATCGACCAGCTGCCTCCTGCACACCTCCTACTGGGGATATGCCCACAACCAAGGTACATGCCCTTGACCGGAATCGAACCTGGGAACTTTCAGTCCACAGGCCGATGCTCTATCCACTGAGCCAAACCAGTTAGGGCAAAAAAAATTAATTTTAAAATATATAAAATAAAAAGAAGTAATGGGGGGAGGGGGGAGGAGTCCAGACTGGCATGCTGGAGAATAAGAAGCCTAGCAGCAATGCTATCCTAGACCTTGCTCTAACCCAGTGATGGCGAACCTATGACACGCGTGTCAGAGGTGACACGCGAACTCATTTTTTTGGTTGATTTTTCTCTGTTAAATGGCATTTAAATATATAAAATAAATATCAAAAATATGTCTTTGTTTTACTATAGTTGCAAATATCAAAAAATTTTTGTATGTGACACGGCACCAGAGTTAAGTTAGGTTTTTCAAAATGCTGACACGCCGAGCTCAAAAGGTTTGCCATCACTGCTCTAACCAATGCTATCCTAGACGAGCTTACAGCCAAACAACCTCCAAGCATGTGATCCAGTCCAATCAAGATTAGCAAAACTGCTTTCCCAACCTGCAGCTAATTGCAGATACGTGGGTGTAGTTCATTCCTAATTGACCCAAGACTCATAAGCAATAATTAATTGCTTTGCAGTGAGTTTTATTGTGCAGCATTATTGTATCAATAGATAAATGATTTGTGTAAAAACACCTCTGAGAGCGCTAGCCGGTTTGGTCAGTGGACAGAGTGTCAGACTGCAGACTGAAGGGTCCTTGGTTCCATTCCAGTCAAGGGCACATGCTGGGTTGCGGGCTCGATCCCCAGTAGGGGGCGTGTAGGAGGCAACCGATCAATGACTCTTTCTCATCATTGATGTTTCTATCTCTCCTTTCCTCTCTGAAATCAATAAGAATATTTATTTAAACATACACACACACACAACAAAAACAAAAACAAACAAACAAGACAACCTCTGAAAGAAACAAGTCATAGCTTTGAATGGGATGGAGAGAAGAAAATGGATCACCATCAGGTTCAGGTTGTGATCAAAGCAGTTTTGACACTTGAGTCATATATTGTATGACTGGGCAAACAATTTTGTGATAGCTCTTGTCTCAGAATTACAACAGAGAACCCTGGGATTCTTTATCAAAACCACATCATCTGAATCTGCAGATTCAAAAAACAGGCATTTTGCCCTACCTGGTTTGGCTCAGTGGATGAAGTCAGCCTGTGGAATGAAGGGACCTGGGTTTGATTCTGGTCAAGGGCACATACCCAGGTTGTGGGCTCAATCCCCAGTAAGGGGGGTGGGGGGGAATGTGTGTGCAGGAGGTAGCAGATCAATGATTCTCTCTGATCATTGATGTTTCTATCTCTCTCATCCTTTTTCTTTCTCTCTGAAATAAATAAAAATACATTTAAAAAAAACAAAAACACACACAGAAAACAGGCCCCAGCTTGTAACTGGGCTCAGGTAGAAACAGGGTAATTAACCATGGGACATCAAATGACCATGTGACCACAACTGCCCATATTAAGAACCAATCCCAACTGTCCTACAATTATTTAATCTGTAATAGGATAGAAAAACATCTAAAAAGTTGCAAGTTTGTCTCAGTTTTATTTTAGAAATAAATACACCAGAGCCTTTTGCTGCTTACATAATGGCTTTATTATTATTTGTATTTGTGTTTTTTATCCATTTGTATAGATGTTATAGTAAAAACCCCACAAGATCAGGAAGGCCTAACAACAGTGCATTTTAGGAAGGAAACAGTATATTTGAGATCAGTCTCAGAAGGCAAAATTAAGCTACACAGCAGAGAGTACAGTAATTTACATCAGAGTTAAGTGAACATCACATATTTGGCTTTGAATATTTAGATTGCCAGTGCAAGCAGCAGCCTCACAAATTATTTCCATTCTATGGGAAAGTTTTCTATTAACTTTCAGGTCATAAAAGCAAAACATTATTTATACCTAGCCAGAAAAGCACTATTTAGCAGATATTCACAGCATTTATTGAATACTTATTATGTGCTAAACACTCACTACAAATCATAAGGCATCATGTTTTTTATTTAAAAAAACTATTATGTTACATACATTGCCAGTTTTGAGTGGTTTTTTCTTTTTCTAGAGAAAACTTTTTCTCAGTTTAATAAATGAAAGTTGGATGTTTGCCAATTTGATTACTATTAAGGAAGCCCCACTAGACTAACTTGCCTTTGGGGGAATGGGCTGAGAGGAGGAATTTGACACATTTCTTACTGTTATTGTTTCCCTAACAACATTCAACATGGGTTGAATTTAAAGTCACAGAATATCAATTTACAGTGACCAACAAATGCAACCCCCATAAATTCAAGAAAGTTAAAACCTGGCACAAGAGTATTATGTATCTCTAAGCACAGTGCACCCTGATGTGTAGACAGCACATTATCATAACACAGGGACTCTTAATGTCTTTTTGCTACTATCATTCCTCGAGGTTCCTACTTAGACATTCTCTTCCCTCTTTGGAAGACCAGTAGTTTGACAGAGATTTATATTCCAGAGTTGGAGAGGAGTGGGAGAAGTTCTGACTGATAAAATGCAGGTGAAAATAATGTAGATGAAATGCAGGTGAAAATAATGTAGATCATTTTATTGCAGCACCTTGTTCTCTTGTTTGATTTCCAGATTCAGTATGTCACCTGGGAACTTCAAAAGTCCTCAGGACTTTGCAACATTTGGCAATAGTAGGCTGTAGGGAGCAGCTAAAGGGTCAAGCCTCAGACTGACCTCTGGCAGAGCCACATACAAGTCCCAGCTTGGAGGGCAGAGCCCTCCTAGCACAATCCAGCTTGACCTTATAGTCCTCCCTTGTTCCTAGGTAGCTAATGGGCTGTGGGAGGTGCAGCAAGTGTGCCAAAACAAGGCTTGAGTACCGAAATAGATATGAAACTGGCAAGAACATTGTAAACATGTTAACCACTCCCCTTGTTTTGCTTTGTGTGATCTGACTACAAAATAAAGCTTCAGCTTATAGGCTGTGTCACTGTTTCCTCATCCAGGCACAGTGATCCTACCTGGCCCCAACTGTATTCTCTCGTCTGTCTTCTTTAGTCCTTCACCACACCTCCTCAGGTTCACCCCTGGCTGTGCTGGACATGGTTCAGTAGGCGATACCAGATTGAAGTGCTCTGGGAAGAGCACTACTGAGGGTTGATTATCTGCATTAAACTTTGTAGGGCAAAGTTTACTCTCTGATGAGTTCTGGGAGATTATATTTTACATCAATTAGCCTCCCCTGATCATTAGAGCTAGTGTTTTGGAACACTAGGTAAGGTTTAAGAAGGTTTCTTATCTGTAGTCTCAGTGCAAACAGCTGAAGGACAAAATCACTAGTTACCTGTAAGGAGGAGTATTGAGATTATTAAAAAACAATAAAAGTGGTGATACACCTAGTTTTTCCACCACAGGAGGGACTCTCAGTCCCACCAGTTCATCTACCTACCCTTTTCCCAGATTCAGCTCCTTACCTGTTTCCTATGGGATAGGCATAATGATAGGTAACTCTTGGGTTTCCCGAGTGTAGACTTGCTCTACCACCACTATAAACTGGGGAGACTCTCATGCCCTGCATTGGCTAACGAGAAAAGACTACCCCACCTTTACAGTAACCAGAGTGGACCCGGAGAATATTTGGTCTTTCTGACTGCCCAGAGGGGCCCAATTGCACAAGCTGAAAATGGGAAAAAGTCAATGCTTCATGAGGCAACCTAAACCAATTAAAAACAGGATGTCAAATTTTCTTCTTCAATAAGATCTTAGAAATGCAAATATAAAAAGCACTTCACCAATCAAGCAAATAATTTTCCATAAAACACCCATGTTTTCTTGTATATAAATAGATTAATTTGGAGAAATGACACTAACATAATGTCTCAGTGTGTAAAGGACAATTTTCTTGTGAATAAGCTCTTTGGAGCTAGAAATAATGTGAATAATTTCAAGCTGAAGTGGACAGGTGCAGTTTTATACTTCTGGTAAATGTGTGGCTTCTGTGCTGTTAAATTAGCATTGTAACTTTGAAACCACATTTTGACTTAACCCTGGAATGTTCTAAAACAAATCGTGGCGTATGAAAGTCAAAATTATAGAGAAGCAGTGTGTGTTAAATAAATAAATGAAACATTAAAATATTCTGTATTGACAAAAGTAAAGCATTCTAGCTTACTCAAGTAAAACACAGCTTAATGATTATGAGTGTAATCATGGATGTGTTTGTACATCTTCAATTCCACCAGAACTTTGGCTGCTAAATAATTCTCCCAAAAATGTTCCCAAGTTTCAGATTAAGTGATCTGTTTAGATGTTTGCTTTTGCTACTAGACTGATCATAAGCACTTTAAGTTAGAGACTGTTTATGTTTTTTTTCTTTTTAAAAATTAACATTGTATACAATACCCATTAAATAGTAAGGAATCTATAAAGATAGTGACACGAATTCAAGAAAAAAATACAACCACTTGAAGCTGAAAATTAATTACTAAAAAAAAGAAGTATTTTGGGAAATTATTTAAGGATTAGACATTTCATTCATTCAATTTCCAGCATTTCTTAAAATTTTGTACTATAACAATGTCTTTCAGGAAAAAAATATGAAGGGATATTATACATGGAACAATACATTTAAAAACATCATATAATGATGCAAAAATATAATTCTTACTTGCAAAATGATTTTCATCAGTGTAACATAAACTTTCATGGGAATAGGATCACTTGAGGACAAAGCATATTGGATTGCTGCAGAACCATAAATTACAAATTCCAACCAGTTGACAAATTCAGCCTAAAAAGAGGAAAATGCAAACTCAAAAGCTCAAAATGTAAATATGTTGCCCCAAACCATTAAAAATCAGTTTGCATGATACTTTCAAAGCTGTTTTTCAAAAAGGCTATTTGTTAAGTAGATGGTATTGCTTACCCTTTGAAGCCAGTTCCCAGGGAGAAGAGGCTGCCCTTCTATTTGCTACGAAAATAAAAATAAAAACACATTTATTTCACATCACTGCTTAGAGGTGTCCCACATCTGCACTATAGCTAGTTACTGAGTGACTCTAAACCTTCGTATATAAGCTATTGCTGTAGGAATCTCTTTCTGGAGCATTCATCTCTGAGAAGCATATCACTCATATTTAGCAAGCAAGTCAAGAAGATAGCACAGGGCCAACAGATTCGGAATTTTTCTGGTCATGAGATAATCAGTGAGGCTCTATGAGCTCTTGGGTATGAGTTCATTTTGGAAATATTTGCCCTGTGCTGGTCATTGAGTAATTTAATAATCTAATTTTGGGGAAAATCACCTCACACTACTCTCACTCATTTATTATCACGGGATTTTGTTATAGAGCCTCATTTTGTACAATACTGCAAGTGTGTGTGTGTGTGTGTGTGTGTGTGTGTGTGTGTTTGGTGAGGGAAGATGACTAAGGTATATACTTGGACATGAAGGGACTTGTGATCTCATAGAGAAGATGGCCCCTGAGTCCAATTACCAAGGCATTACAGAATGTTCTGAGAGGATTGATATCACGCAAGGCTCACACTCCTCCTTTCCCTCTAAACATCTGTCTCTTCTCTCTCTTAGTTCAAAGTTCTATACTGAACCCCAGATTATCAGAAGTCTGAGACATAGATATCCTGTTTCAAATACAGTGTTCTCCCTTTCAGGTCTCTTTGTTAACCTACCCCCATTGGAACTCTATTTTTAGCTTCCCTTGAATTTAAATTTTATTAACTCTCTTGATGTTATCTTCATCCAACTGCTTCTTCCTCTTTGTGTTACATCCTAACAATCTTTCAATTACTTTTGTAGCAGTACTCAATCTCTTTGAATTTTGTAATTCAGCAAGTCTGCCAAAACCCTAACCCTATTCAATCCCAATAATCACTTTCACTTTGCTTGCACCTGTAAAGCTAAACATAGCATATTGGTACCAGTGTGAAGTTACCTTACTCTAATCTTAGCAAAGTTCAGACAGGCTGACAATACTACGCTATTTTTCTGCTTGATAGCCAAGATGTATGTTGCAGTTTTAGCACATTACCCCTCAAATTTATCTTGTTGTCCAAAAATAACACTCTCCCTGATATTCCATTTCTCCTTCTGTTTCTCATTCCATTATATGTGAACACATCTATCTGATTATCTAAGCCAAAAATCTAGGTCTCACCCATCACAGCATTGTCTCCCTTACTTGACAAGTTTAATTAATCAAGAGGTTGAGTCAATTCAGGTGGATATATCCATGTGCTTTTCTCCACTCTTACCACCTGGTGAAGCCACCATCGTGTTTTGTAATCATTAGAATAGAGTCTCAACTCACAGATCTGCTTCCAATCTTGCTTCTTACCAAAACATGCTATGCACTGCTGCCTCAGCGAATTGAAAATGCAAATTTGCTCATTATTCTGTTTTGCTTAAAAAACTGCAATAGTTTCCCATTCCATTTAGGAAAACGTCATATCTCACTATGACTTATAGGCCTGTTATCATTTGGCCTTACATACTTACCCAGTATCATTTCTTTTTACTCTCTTCCCTTTTGCAATTTATATCTGGCAAGAGTGAAATATTTTTATTTAACTTATTGGACTAGACCTTACTATTTCTTGCTTCTAAAATTTTTCTGTAGCTTTCTCTTTGGCTAGAAATTCAATTACCCTTCAGATTCATGAAGTCTTTCTTAAAGCACATTGTCCTCTTATCATTATACCGAACATGTTTGCTTCTAAATGATTGCCTCATAACCACACTCTTCACTAGACTGTGGGTTCTGTGAAGGGAACCAGGCCTCCCCTTTATTCAAATGATTCTGGGTTTGTAAACTGGCTCAATTCTGGGAATTGACTGAGGAACTGTGACTTTGTTTTTTCAGGTCAAGTTCACTTGACCTAGAACTTTTCTGTTTATACAAATCAAGTAAGAATGTCATAGGCTTCCTATCTATTTCACTTCTAGGAACACCTCGATTAACTAGCCAACGCTGTAATTTTGCATGAGTCACACTATTCTGATGGTGGGGTGACTCTGCTTCCCATTATTGCAACCGCAACCACCTTGTCTTTGGTGATGGAGTGCTGCCACTTGGCTCCTGCTGCCCTGATCCAATTACCCCCATTGCATTTAGTTTTTCCAATTGAGGGGCTGCAGTTCCCACTGTAAGTTTTGGCTATAGAAAGGAGTGGATACGGAGCTATTCAAGAATGATGAGGCTCCCTTCACAAACTTATTTCTAAGATAAAGGTGGCCTGCAGGGCACACGGAGAAGCTTTTAGTCACCTTTGTAGCAGTATGGCTAGGATTTCAAATCCCTGAGCTCATGTTCTTGTTTCAGCACTTTGTCCAGCGACATTAGAAAAAACAAATCAGTGTCATTATATTCCTTAACTTTCCAAAAGTGTTTGAAACTAACATACATGGGGTAACTTAGCTCCTTGCTGCGTATGCGTGGTGGATTAGGAGTAGCCATTGTAGATATTTTGTCATCTCTATAAACAGTTCACACCGTGGACTGGTAAGTGATCTTTACTACTGGGCATAGAATCATTAGCATTTTAAAATTTAATCAAGTCAGAGAATCAATTCCAACAACCCAAAACCAACTCAGGAAGCTCCTTTTTAAAATTCTGCTCCACTAAAACTACTTTCAGTTCCAAAATCTGCAGTAGTCAGGGCTCTTCAGAGAAACAGAACAAATAGAATGTAAATGGATATGTAGAAGGAGATTTATTCTGAGGGGTTGGCTAACATGATTATGGAGGCTGAGAAATTCACAGTCTTCCACCAGCAAGCAGAGGGCCCAGGAGAGCTGGTGTTGTTCTAGCCCAAGCCCGTAGGCCTGAGACCCAGTGGTGCTTATATGTTAAGTCCCAGTTCAACTCCAGAGGCCCAAGAAAGAAGATCGCTTATGTCCAACTCAACTTGAGAGAGTGAATTCACCCTTTCTGGGCCTTTTGTTCTATTCAGGCCCTCAATAGATTAGATGCTGCCTACCCCCATTGTTGGGGACAACCTTCTTTATTCAGTCCCTGGATTCAAATGCTGATCTCATTAAGAAAGATCCTCACAGACACACCAGAAATACACAAAGTATCCTGTAACAGATATTGAGCAACTTTAAAAAGTTCGTATCAAACTGGTTTCTTATCTTACTGAAATATTCATAGTTTTTATACAGTAATTCAAGTGTCTTCAACAGAACTTTCCTCTCCATAAACATCAGGCGTCTCCATTCAGTAATGTGAATTTATGGTCAGCTTCCATAGTATTGCTTGATAAAGAAAGAAATCACAAATTCCATGTATTAACATTTACTTAATTCACAAGTGTTAATGTTCTATTCAGCATCCTGTTTACTTAAACTGACTTTTTATGCAGAGAAAGACTTTTTTGTTACATAAAGGAGAGTGTTGACTGCATTTTGGTGCAAACTCCATATTTGAGAAAGTATTCCAGAATGTTTTCTGTCATAAATATTGTGCTACCAAAATATACTCTTACACAAAGCTTGATTTCCAAACCACATTGGTTAACCACTTGTAGCTTTATACAGTTCAGATCTAGTCATTTTAAGTCAAAATGAAGAAAAAATGCCATCTATCAATATCATGTTGAAAATGCTGTATGTTATAAGAATTGTCAGGTTAGCAGTATCAGTGAATTAGTCTACTTTCAATTAAAAACACTTTGATGGCTTTAATTACTCTGTGGGTTGATTTTCTATATTATTACCCGGTCCCTTAATACACAATATCACTGGAAAGTGATATTTGATTGACCTCTTACCAAAGACATTGGTTTATCAAGCGATTATCTTTAATACCATATTTCACTGATGTGTCAGCAATTGTATGTTTTGTTTAGTCTCAGCAACCCAAAGTGCTATTTTACAAGAAGCCCACACGGCACCAATATTTACATGTGAAATGTTGAACATCTGTTTCTGTCAGTTTTTTAATTCAATAGTCTTTTTTACAAATAACTTTTTGGTTTTGAACATATTTTTTATATGTTTTATGTAAATACCAGTTAAGTTTTGATGATTCCATTCCTTAATTATGAAATATATCTCTACAGATAATATACTGTGGCTTTAGCACATTATTATTAAGTATGGTTAAAAATCTGATCTCAGTATACTAGGGATTGAGTGAAATGAGTATGAACTCTTGATATTCAGATATTCATAATGACTTCATTGCCATCATTTGATGTACAGCTACTAAAGCATTCACAGAAGGTGCATGTCCTCTTAATAAGCTCAAGGTAACTTATTTTCTGCTATGTAAATTAAGAGTAAAGATAAATAATGCAAATTGTATTGCCTCAAGCTAACATAATGTTAAAATATAATTTGAAAATCAGGTGTAATTAAAAATGTAAATGCTTCTAAAAATAATAAATTACAGAAACAAACAAAAGCTTACATTTTCTCAAAATTTTACATATATTCGAATTACAGCAAAAAAATAACTTTAAAATGTCACATATTGCAATGCAGTCCTACTACATGTGACTAGCATGCAGCTTGTACTATGTATGACTCACACCACCCTAACTGTTGTTTTTTTTTTTATAATCTGGTAAGAAACAATCCCACTGTTCACAAACCTGCATGGCCTGGCAATGTTGAATTGCTGCACGCATGTTGTAATGCTTACTCTCAATGCTTATACTTATCTTTGCCCGAAACTTGTAACAAAGAATTTTCCACTGGCTCCAGTCCACGAGATTACACTTTGAGTACCCAAGTCTAGAAGGCAAAAGAAACATTCAAATGATGATGATGAAGATGGAAATGTATATAATTACAGATTTTTATATGATCGTGAAGAGAAAATACAGGGTGGTATGAACAAATAAAATAGGAATCCTAATTGATATCAAAAGGCCAGGAAGATTCTCTTCAAGGAAGAATGAATGAAGGAGGGAAGCTTTCTGGGTAGAAAATGAGGGACATCAAATTGCATAGAATCTAGGAACTGAAGAGAGGACAGAGTGGCTGTAGGTTGTGAGACAGCAAAATGTCCTAAGAAATAGGCAGGGTGGGGGAAGAAAGCCAGAGCCTGCAGGGCACTCTATGCTGTGACAGTGAGTCTAAATTTTTTCTCAAGGCTGTGAGATGCCTTTAAAAAGAGCATAGGTTGTGGTAATGGGGCATGGTGTAATCATTAGGAACAACTCTGGTGGAAGGGGCCTGGGATCCAATGTCAGTCTACGTCTAGAACAGTGGTCGGCAAACTGCGGCTCGTGAGCCACATGTGGCTCTTTGGCCCCTTGAGTGTGGCTCTTCCACAAAATACCATGTGTGGGCGCACATGTACAGTGCGATTGAAACTCCGTGGCCCATGTGCAGAAGTTGGTATTTTGTGGAAGAGCCACACTCAAGGGGCCAAAGAGCCGCATGTGCCGACCACTGGTCTAGAGCATAGGGATGAGAAAGAGGCCAAAGATGAGGCATTTTTCTTTTTGACAATTTGTTTGCCATGCTTGTATGTTTCTAGTTGTGATTGTAGCATAATAATAACTCTAATTATTTTTAATAAGTTAATGAATGAATGTATTCTATATACTGTACAAAAGTATAACTTTTTTCTAATACAGAATTTTCTAGTAGGAATAAGAACATAAAGTATATCAATAATTCATAGTATTCCGGAGAAAGTATAAAAGTACTTGCATTACATAAAATTATAAAACAAGGTTCTGATGGTGATGCCCATCTTCAAGTTACTTTAAGAATCAGTGGCACTGGAAAGCTTTTTATTAAGGCTGAATAGACATTTCTCCAAAGAGGACATACAAATGGCCAAGAGACACATGAAAAAGTGCTCTGAGTCACTAATCATCAGATAAATGCAATGACTGTTACTTCTATGTATTTTCAGCTATTTATCCAATACAAGAGCATCTTCATTTTTTTAATTTAAGCTAATTTTATTTAAACAAAAGATAAATTAATATCTTATCCCATAAAATTGCTAAATTTTAAAATAAATGTCTACTACCTACATTTTAAAGTAGACTTTCTTTTTGTAGAGCAATTTTAGGTTTACAACAAAATTGAGTGGAAAATACAGAGAATTCTTATATCCCACTGTCCTCACATATGCACAACTTCCTCCACTGTCAACATCCCACAACACTGTGGTATATTTATTGCAACTGATGAACCTACATTGACACATCATTATTAATCTAGGTCCACAGTTTACATTAGAGCTCACTGTTGATGTTGTACATTCTGTTGGTTTAGACAAGTGTATAATGACATATATCCACCTCTGTGCTATCTTACAGAAAAGTTTTACTGCCCTAAACATCCCCTGTGCTCCACCTGTTCATCCTTCCAACCTTCCCTCCCTTTAAAGCCTTGGCAACTACTGGTTGTTGTTTTTGTTTTGTTTTGTTTTTTACTGTATCCACAGTTTTGCCTTTTCCAGAATGTCATATAGTTGAAATCATGCAGTATTTAGCCTTAACAGACTAATATTTTTACTTAGTAACATGCATTTAAGTTTCCTCAATGTCTTTTCATGTCTTGATAACCCCTTTCTTTTTTAGTGATGAATAATATTCCATTGTCAGGATGTACCACAGTTTATTTTTATCCATTCACCTATTGAAGGACAACTAGGTTGCTTCCAAGTTTTTAGTAATTATGAATAAACTGCTATAAACATCTGTTCGGGTTTTTTGGGGACATAGGTCTTCAACTTATTTGGGTAAGTACCAAGAAACACAAATGTTGGATCACTATCTACATTTTATTATCAATCAATGAAGACTTAATATTCTCTTCATTTTCTTACATGAAGAAACTTAGTTTGGCTAATACACTCATTTTATAATTACTTGAACCTTCTAATAAATAGTGATTTCTTATAAAATTATCAAATAAAGACAAAACTGAAGAAAGACTGAAGAAAAAATAAGACTGAAGAAAAAAATAATGTAGCATTTTATTTATTTTACTAGAGGCCTGATGCATGAAATTCACCGGCTGCCTGCGGGCACCTGGGACCTGGGCTTCCCTCCCAGCTCCAGCTTCGTCTGGAAGCTCTTCAGTTTCATTAGCATATTACCCTTTTATTATTAAAGATTTTTTTTATTTTTTATATTATATTTTATTTTTTAATTCTTTATTATTTAAAGTATTATGTATAGTATTACATATGTCTCCTTTTCCCCCTATTGACCTCTCCCTGGCCAACCCCCACCCCCACACATGCCCCCACCACCCCAGTGTCTGTGTCCATTGGCTATGCTTATATGCATGCATACAAGACTTTGGTTGATCTCTTACCTTCCCCCTCACCACCTTCCCTCTGAAGTTTGATGGTCTGTTTGATGCTTCTCATTATCTATTTTGGTTCATCAACTTATGTTGTTCATTATATTCCACAAATGAGTGAGATCATGTGATATTTTATCTTTCTCCAACTGGCTTATT
>NW_005871211.1:2040880-2043981 GCF_000147115.1 Myotis lucifugus | reverse complement strand
CCAGGATCGGGCCTAAACCGGCAGTCGGACATCCCTCTCACAATCTGGGACCAATGGCTCCTAACTGCTCACCTGCCTGCCTGCCTGATTGCCCCTAACTGCCTCCCCTGCCAGCCTAGTCACACCCAACTGCCCCCCCTCCACGGGCCTGGTCGCCCCATGCAGCCTGCTGCTCAGTCATTTGGTCATCCCTCACTAACCCCCCTGCCATCCTAGTTGCCCCATGCAGCCTGTTTTATCATCCGTTCGGTTGCAATGGTCACTTAGGCTTTTATATATATAGATAGGCATAGCCCATGGACATGGGCAAGAAGATGATGAAGACCTGGGGGTTGCCGAAACCGGTTTGGCTCAGTGGATAGAGCGTCGGCCTGCGGACTGAAAGGTCCCAGGTTCGATTCCGGTCAAGGGCATGTACCTGGGTTGCGGGCACATCCCCAGTGGGAGATGTGCAGGAGGCAGCTGGTCGATGTTTCTCTCTCATCGATGTTTCTAACTCTCTATCTCTCTCCCTTCCTCTCTGTAAAAAATCAATAAAATATATTTTAAAAAAAAAGACCTGGGGGTGGGGGAGTAGGGGCTGTGTGGAGGGGTGGAGGGGGGAGAAAATGAGAGATATCTGTAATACTATCAACAATAAACATATATTTTTAAAAAAGAATCAGTAGAACTGTGATAGCATTATTTTTGATATTTAAAAGTTGAGCTAGCTTTTCTTAGATATTTATAAAGTGATTTTGTAGATAAAATATACGAGTTAATTCTTGTGCTAGATTGTTTATTGCAGACAGTTGCGCATTGTTTCTTTTCTGTAAGTGAATTATATATTGCTGCTCACTGCCATAGAGTTCAAGGGGTTCATTATAAAGGGTGTCCCAAAATTCACGCAATAAGTAAGGTTGATAGAAAACACAGGTTTATGATTAAAAATTATAAATTTTTTATTTATTCATAAAGTATACAGTATAGGGTTATGTATGGAATAGCCTATCAGGTAAATTGCCTCCATGGTTTTGCTGGCACATACGCACTCTTTGGTTGAAATTTTCCATGACCATTTTGCATAAATGTGGCTGAATTTTGGTAAGGCTCATTTTCATCTTGATGGCATGGTTAATCAACAAAATTGTTGCATTTGGGGTTCAGAAAATCCACGAGTTATTGTTGAGAAACAAATGCATCCACAACGTGTCACTGTTTGGTGCGGAGTTTGGGCTGGAGGCATCAAAGACCATTCTTCTTTGAAAATGCGGCTGCTCAGGCAATAACAAAAGAGTGTGTATGTGCCAGCAAAGCCGTGGAGGCCATTTACCCAATATACTATTCCATACATAACCTTATATAGTATACTTTATGAATCAATAAAAAATTTACAATTTTTCATTATAAACCTGTGTTTTCTATCAAAATTACTTCTTGCGTGAATTTTGGGACACCCTTTAGAAGTGCCATATATTTCCTGTCCTATTGACATTGAACCTGGCCATGTGATGTAATTTGGCCAATGATATATGAGTGAACATTATGTATACTGCATTTTAGAGAAGATCTTCAAGAGGTCCTAATGAATTTCACTTGTCCATTTGTTTCTGTTTTCTGTATGGGTCCTGGAATGGAAATATATGGATAAGTGTTATAGCTGATCTCAACCTACATGTAGCTTGAACGAGAAATAAATGTTGCTTTACTGTTGTAAACCACTTAGATTGTATGGTTGGTTATTCCTTCAGCTAGTCTGTTATAACACTCTCTACTGTTGCAGTTTGGCTGTATAAATTTACTCTGCATGGTAGAGACTTCATCACTGCTCATTGCTGAGTTTTCAGTGCTTGCCCAGTACTAACACATAGTTAGAACTCAATAAACAGTTATGGATGATTTAGTAGAATGGTGAATTGAGTGAGTTAAATAAGAGAATAGTCATCTTCATTACAGCACACATTCTGAAAGTCCAAATGGAATGAAATACAAAATGAAGTTAAATATAGAATGGGGCCATATTGAGAAAAGCCAGGAATAGCAAATCAGTCACCTTTGGTGCAGTGCAAAGGAATTAACAGTTGTAGAGTTTTAATTATTCCTCAACCTCCTCCAATTTGTCTTCTCCCTCTACTAGTACTCCAGATGGCTTTCCAATGCAAATATTTAAGGTTTCATATTTCTTGACATTTCATCAGCTTTCAAAAATGTTGACCGACCACATGTTTGAAACACCTTTTCCCTTCTAACATGCCACACTGCGGTAGTTCCCTATTCACTCCCCTGTCCTTTTCAGGAGCTAAGTGTTGACATTACAACTTTGTCCGAAGCTCTCTTTTTTCGCACCTCATACTTACTGACTGGGTAATTTCATCCATAATTGCAGCTTCAGTTACTACCTAAATGGAGAAAACTGATAGAATGATATCTTTCATGTTAATTTCTAGGCTGAACTTTTAGCCTTTTGTGGCCAACTCTGTCTTTGACATCTGCAACTAGATTTCCCCAAGACAGGAAGCAAAGTTGCATAAGATGGGAACTGAAATATTTCCATGAATTTAGCTACCTACCCTTAGCAAGAGTTGTTTTAGAGAAATAATAGAGGTTAAATCCAAATAACTATTAACCATTGATGAGCAATTAACCATTGATAAGAAAATTGAGAGAGTGAACACAAACAACCTTGGTAAGGTTTGTGATAAGATAAAGACAGGTTGGCAGCATCCAGAGAAAGTGAATATTTTCAGATTCCCACTTGTGTGATTGGTAGCAGAATGTAAAAGCTACAATATCTACACTAATAAAAGAGAAACATGGTAATTAGCGTACGACCGCTACCCTTCCCATTGGCTAATCAGCATATCCTTATGCAAATTAACTGTCAGCCAAGATGGCGGCCGGCAGCCAGGCAGCTGGAAGTGAACATGAGGCTTGCTTGCTCCAGTGACTGCGGACTCCAACGTTCCCCGCCTGACTTGTCGGCCTCTGAGTTGCAACTCTAAGCAACTATGTACTATGTTGCAAATGTAGAAGCTAAAAAAACCCCCAGAAACCAGCTTTCAGCCTGCCGGGATCTCAGAGCTGAAGTTATACATTGTTTCGATTATAGAACGGCAAACAAA
>NW_005871211.1:2022821-2038831 GCF_000147115.1 Myotis lucifugus | reverse complement strand
CAGTAGCAAAATTACAGTTAGGAAGTAGCAACAAAAATAATTTTATGGTTGGGGGTCACCACAACATGAGGAACTGTATAAAGGGTCACAGCATTAGGAAGTTTGAGAACCACTGCTCTAAGTCTATCATGTTGTTGCAAATGGTAAGGAATATTTTATCATATATATGTACCTTCTTTATCCATTCATCTTTTGGTTGAGCATTTAATCCATTTACATTTAAAGTAATTAGTGATAGGTAAATAGTTATTGCCACCTTATTGTTCTGTGATTTCTTTCGTAGTTCTCTGTTTCTTTTTTATTCTCTTGCTCTCTTCTCTTGAAGGTTGATGACTTTCTGCAGTGTTGTATTTGGATTTCTTTCTCTTTATTTCTTGTATATATCTTATAGATTTTTGGTTTGTGTTACCATGTGCTTCATATATATCAGTGGTTCCCAAACTTATTTGGCCTACCGCCCCCTTTCCAGAAAAAATATTACTCAGCCCCTGGAAATTAATTTTTTTAAAATTTTAATAGCAGTTACTCATCGCCCCCAAATGCACCTGTGGCCATCACCGCCCCCTTGGATCGCTGCAGCACCCACCGGGGGGTGGTAGCGCCCACTTTGGGAATCACTGATATATATCAAGCTATGCTCATATATATCAAGTCTAAGTTTCAATACATTCTAAGATCACTATCATTTTTTCTCACCCCCTCCATGTTTATGGTTTTGTCATTATTTGTTACTTCTTTTGTGTATATTTGTGTATATCCCTTAATTTACTGTTATAATTACACATGTTCTTCCTACATTTGCCTTTTCATCTTTTTACTAGATTTAGCATTGATTGATCCACTGCTGCTTTTGTGTATGCCTTTGTCAGCAAGGATTTTTTTCTGCAATACCTCCTTATTCACATAGACATATCTTCTTCTTAAATAAGTTTCTAACATCTATATAATAAAAAACCAATGGTCATAATGCTGTAACGACCAAAGACTGGTCACCAGGAGGTGCCTTGATGCTGTGTCCTGCAGCACGCCATGTCTGGGTCTTGTGCGATTTCGCATGCTGGGCCCCTAGTTTCTTATAATACTGTTTTGGTGGTGAGGATCTCCTTCAGCTTTTTCTTGACTCTGGGACACTTGACTCTCCATGCTTGCTTCTTGTGCCCCTGGCTATTCATTTTCTTTTTTTTTTAAAATATATTTTATTAATTTTTTACAGAGAGGAAGGGAGAGGGATAGAGAGTTAGAAACATCGATGAGAGAGAAACATCGATCAGCTGCCTCCTGCACACTCCCCACTGGGGATGTGCTGGCAACCAAGGTACATGCCCTTGACCGGGATCGAACCTGGAACCCTTGAGTCTGCAGGCTGACGCTCTACCCACTGAGCCAAACCGGTCAGGGCTCATTTTCTGTTTCTTTCTGAAACTTTTGCTTTCCAAGGGTCATTTTATTTTTTTTCACTTTTATTTTTGCAGTGGACTTATTTCTTTCTAACTATATGATCTTGGTCAAGTTACTTAATTTCTTCTGCCTCAGCTATTTTTTTTCTAATGCAGGCTGAAAGGAAATGTCTCCTAATCTCCAGTGTGTCTTATCTGTGCCAGAGGCCACCATCTAGGGCTTCCATGGGAATGGGGACATCACCATCATGTGTGTCCAGTTCTGGAGGTTCAAGATCTAGGTGCCAGCATAGTCAGGTAAGGGCCAGTTTTCAGGTCCCAGACTTCTTGTAGTCTCACAAGGTGGAAGGACTTTTTTGTGTTGACTTGACTACGGCTATGGTACCCAGTTGCTTGGGCATTTAGAAAGGGAAGAGCACGAAAGGGCTAGAATCCTGCCAAGCAGTTTACCACAGGCTGGAATCTTTTTCTCCCCATGGAAGGCTTAAGCCATTTTTTTAAAGCTTCCCAAATGATAGCTATATCCTCTCCTCTCCAAGAATAATCTCCTTAATTTAAATAAGTTGATTACAAACTTTAATCTGCCAAATCCCTTCATACCAGCATTAAGATTATCATTTGATTGAATAACTGGGAAGAGCTGTGTTTAAACAGCATCTTTCCATATTCCATCTCACATTTGATACAATCTCCTGTAGTCTATCTTATCCAGAAGCACACTAGGAAGGGAATTCTGGGGAATGTAGTTTAGTCTAGCCAAGTTTCTATATCATCAAGACATCATAGGGAGAAAGAAGAGAAGAGAGATGACACAGGATAATATCACAAAAACCAAGATAAGAGATTATGGTGGCAAAGCAGGAAATACTAGAAGACAGTGAAGGACCAAGGATGAGCTGAAATAGGAAATATAAATCTTAGTGGTCTCAAGACTTACATGGTGGTGATACCAGGACCATTAGAAGGTAGAGAATTTTTCCAGGAACCTAGACAGTTTGAGGGCCCACTAGGAGGGTGGGAGAAGGATGGTCTTTATATTTTTCTGGTTTCTCATTGTAGGGAGCATCTAGCTCCTCCCCAACAAGACTTTCATCTTCTACTCTTAATACTAATTTCTGGTTCCCAGTACATTTAAGATGATTAGCACAATGCCTTGTATACAGTTCTCAATAAATACCAGTTATTACTGCCTTCAAATCGTCAAATGGTTACACTCTGGTTTTTCTTTCCAGGTTAGTTATTACTGATTATGTTTCTCTTTAAATTGGAACATTAAAACTTTTCAATTGTGGAAGAGCAAGAATGTGTTAAGGTCATAGTTTAGGAGCCAATAAAATTGAATTTGAAACACAAGGCTGTACTCTTTTATAGCTGAGCAGTCTTAGATGACTTACTTTCTCTCTTTGCATATTTCATTATCTATCACAGGGTTCTTTTGAGGTAAAAAGAAAATATTATTTATAAGCTTTGGCTCCTTATAGGCTCCCAATTAATGTTACTTCCTTTTGTCTCCGAACTCAGGTGAGGAGAGACACTGAAGATGGTCCTTGGAGGCTCATTTTTTTCACTCCTTTAGTAAGACTGAAGAGCTGGCTCAGTGAAGCTGAGGTCTTCCATGGAGGGAGAGGGGGAGGGGGGACCAATTCCGGAAGTTCTGCTTTCTAATAAGGCACCTTCCCCATCTCAGAAGCTTTCCTCTGATGCACAATCCACTAAGGTTCCTCAGTCCTCATGGTTGAAGAGCCTAATGGGTTCTTCCTCTACCAGTTTTTCCCTGGTGAGTTTTGTCCAGTATGCTCTGCCTGTGAACATGTGGGATATGTGAATCAGCACATTGTGTGCTCCTCCGCACCTCTATGCTCATATATTTTCACTAAATAAACTAATTTTGACATTGAACTACATGGCTCAAATACCTATCTATGTGTGTCTTCCTGCCTCTTTGCACAACATAATTTTTCAATTACTGTGATGACTGTTACTTCTATGTATTTTCAGCTATTTATGCAATACAAGAGCATCTTCATTTTTTTAATTTAAGCTAATTTTATTTAAACAAAAGATAAAATATCTTATCCCATAAAATTGCTAAATTTTAAAATAAATGTCTACTACCTACATTTTAAAGTAGATTTTAATTTTAGAGCAATTTTAGGTTTACAACAAAATTGAGTGGAAAATACAGAGACTTCTTATATCCCACTGTCCCCACATATGCACAACTTCCTCCACTATCAACATCCCACAACACTGTGGTATATTTATTGCAATTGATGAACCTACATTGATACATCATTATTAATCTAAGTCCACAGTTTACATTAGAGCTCACTGTTGATGTTGCACATTCTGTTGGTTTAGACAAGTGTATAATGACATATATCCACCTCTGTGCTAACTTACAGAATAGTTTTACTGCCCTAAACATCCCCTGTGCTCCACCTGTTCATTCCTCCTACCTTCCCTCCCTTT
This sequence comes from Myotis lucifugus, assembly GCF_000147115.1. Lineage (NCBI taxonomy): Eukaryota > Metazoa > Chordata > Mammalia > Chiroptera > Vespertilionidae > Myotis > Myotis lucifugus. Next base: position 2,034,962 of record NW_005871211.1, on the reverse strand, counting down.
AAACCCTTGGCAACTAATGGTTGTTGTTTTTTGTTTGTTTGTTTGTTTGTTTGTTTGTTTTTACTGTAGCCACAGTTTTGCCTTTTCCAGAATGTCATATAGGTGAAATCATGCAGTATTTAGCCTTAACAGACTAATATTTTTACTTAGTAACATGCATTTAAGTTTCCTCCATGTCTTTTCATGTCTTGAAAACCCCTTTCTTTTTTAGTGATGAATAATATTCCATTGTCAGGATGTACCACAGTTTATTTTTATCCATTCACCTATTGAAGGACATCTTGGTTGCTTCCAAGTTTTTAGTAATTATGAATAAACTGCTATAAACATCTGTTTGGGTTTTTTGGGGACATAGGTCTTCAACTCATTTGGGTAAGTACCAAGAAACACAAATGTTGGATCACTATCTACATTTTATTATCAATCAATGAAGACTTAATATTCTCTTCATTTTCTTACATGAAGAAACTTAGTTTGGCTAATACACTCATTTGATAATTACCTGAATCTTCTAATAAATAGTGATTTCCTATCAAATTATCAAATAAAGATAAGACTGAAGAAAGACTGAAGAAAAAATAAGAGTGAAGAAAAAAATAATGTAACATTTTATTTATTTTACTAGAGGCCTGATGCACTAAATTTGCAGGCTGCCTGCAGGCACCTGGGACCTGAGCTTCCCTCCCAGCGCCAGCTTCATCTGGAAGCTCTCCAGTCTCATTAGCATATTACCCTTTTATTATTATAGATTTTTTATTTTTTATATTATATTTTATTGTTTAATTCTTATTGTTTAAAGTATTACATATAGTATTACATATGTCTTCTTTTCCCCCCATTGACCTCTCCGTGGCCCCCCCGCACCCCCAAACATGCCCCCACCACCCCAGTGTCTGTGTCCATTGGTTATGCTTACATGCATGCATACAAGACTTTGGTTGATCTCTTACCTTCCCCCTTACCACCTTCCCTCTGAAGTTTGACGGTCTGTTTGATGCTTCTCAGTTTCTATTTTGGTTCATTAACTTATGTTGTTCATTATATTCCACAAATGAGTGAGATCGTGTGATATTTATCTTTCTCCAACTGACTTATTTCACAAAATAATGTAACATTTTAGAAAATACTGCATATACCCTTTATTTTACATTGATATTAATTAACCAACCTTTTGCAAAAAAAAAGCATAATGAATTCAAAGACATTTTATATATGGTAGTGCAATTGGAAGGGAAATAAAATCATGCACAACCAATTATTGCATGCCTGAAACTATCCAAGCATTTTCACACTAATATATAAAAAAGTTAAGTAGTGTGAGTTCTCTTTAAGAAATGGAGAAACTTAGAAAGATTGAATAATTTGTCCAAGTGACAACCCTGCAATTGCATCCATCTGACTCCAGGTCTATGTGCTTTCCAGGACACAATATTCACAATTGTGAAGAAAGAAGATTTCTGCTTTATTAGTTTATCTCAGCTTTTTTTCCACAAAGAGCTTTTAAACTACATCGCCCATGGGACGACCACATCTGTGTGATTTTTTCTCTGTGGAAGTTCAGGGTAGGGTTGCAAATGATTTCATAATACACAATTCCAGAATCTAAACCATATGGCTTTATTCTATGTTTGCACAAATAGATCATGCTATCTCCACACAACGGTAGCAGAACATGTGTAATTACATCCGCACACAGTAGTTGTTACAAAGTGCCTTTGCTCTCCACAAAGAAAACCATAACAGTGCACTTATTTAGAAACTGTACGTGACACTCATCTACATTTTTTTCTTATAAAGTAGAATTATAAAAATGTAGGTTTCTTGGGAATTAAAACTGTGTTTCAATGCAAAGTAAGTTCAGAATAATAAACATGATACCAATGTTTTTGTACAAAGGAAGAAACACACTATGTTTAAGAATGTTTCCTTAGCAATACCCTGTAATTTATATTTTCTTAAATGTGCAGCCAAAGTTTCTCTACTGCTACAAAAGCTAAATATGCTACTTTAGGAAAAACAAATACTGCTATGCTCTTTCAATTTATAATTTACTGCAGCATTCACATTTTGGGTTGATTGAATAAATAACCTTTACTGTCAGAAATATTAGTTAAAATTCTTTCAATCTAAGATAAGTAAAGGAAAAGGTCCTCTAAGAAAAAACAAATTGGGAATACCCATACGTGCAGTTAGGCAAAGGAGAGGACCCCCTGAAAAGACTCAACCCTTAGTATGACTCACTCAGTGAATGCAGCTTAGCTTACCTCTTTTGCAAAAGAGAAATAAACTCATCTCCAGCGGTGTTCTTGATGAATGCAAGTTTCAAAGTAGGGGATTCTTCCAACAATAGGATTTATTTCTTTCTAAAAAGCCTGTTTAATGCCAGAGAGAAGTCATGGATATGGGAATAAATGGTCTTACCCAAGGAAGAAGAACAATCAACTTTTCTCTAAAATATTTTCATGAGAATATGAAATACTACACTTCTGAGTCAAATGTGATGGAATGAAGAACTTGTTCAATAGATGTTTTAATAAAGACACACTAAAAATCAAATGCTCATATTATTTACCTAAAAAAGATTATTTTTTTTCTAGGACATTAGTAGAATAGTAACAAATTTGAGTACATTTGAAAGTTTTTTTGCTCCTAATTCACTTTGTTTGCAGGGATATGTACATGCGTGGGAAATAAATTGGTGGATACATGAACAAGGACCACTCATTAGTAAAATGTTCTTGATAATTTAAAATAATGTATTACTACTAATACAGTATTGTATTTGAGTAATATGCCATTCAGCCCCAAATGAAAATAAATATTTTTAAATGAAATATTTAACCAAAAAGTCATTATTTAAATTTGCATTATCTTCTTGTGTGGGTATATGATATTTATAAAAAGACCTTGTATTTTAAATCATCAAAATATTTTAACCAGTAATTTAATGATTTAACTGTAAAAGATTCCAAAACATATGGATTACATTCCCCTGTTCTATTACAATCCCATAGGGTTTTTAAGTAATGGGAAAATAATAGTGTGTTTATTCCTCTTTTTAAAAAAACAGCGGACCAAAAAAATGTGAAAAATATCTTAAGCATTTCAACAAATTCCAAGTTCAACAGGATTCACCCCTCCCAATTGTATAATTCACCTAAATCATAGGATTTCTGTGCAAGTACATATTTTCTTCTTGTCACTTTGTTAAACATCATCTATTAGGAATAATAACACCCAGTAATTTTCTGTTCCCCCATATTTAAAAAATAATTAAATAGTGAGTTGAAGTGAAAAATAATACCCTAAAAGCACTTGAGAAATGGAGAAAGCTGATGCTTTAACTTGATAGACTCAGACAATATGATGATTGTTTGCTTGGTTTTGTTGTGTTTTGTTTTGTTTGTAATATCTATTAAAGGGAGGGATAAACTAGATAAGAATTATGACTTAAATTTTACCCTGTAATCTTTGTTCCTACACTTAGTCACATGAGCTGGAAGTATTTTCATGAAGTACAATTATGCAGAATTTAAATTTTAGATTCATGCTATTTGAAACTATAATATTAAAAAACATTAACTTTTACTTTATTCACAAAGGTTATCATTAAGATTCTAATCATACTTACCATGTAATATTCTTTACAGTTAAGAAAAGAGTAACAAATCCACCCAAGTTGTTAAAATGTTCCAGACTCCTCTAATAACATGTTGAAAATAGTGTTATATTTGGTAATTTGGGGTAAAAAACGTTTATTTTACTTTGAAGCTGAGATGACCAATTCTCCTTTGTCTCCACAATGTTTCATCAGAGACAGCTGTTAGCTAGGCACAGAATATCCAATTTACTGTGGTTTGCTTTCTTAAAGCTAAAACCTTTTTATAATCTCTGTAATCTTTAGAATACTCTCTCATTCTTTAATGACCAAGTTGATTCCTTTTATATCTTTTATTTATTTTAAATTTCTATTGTTGAAAGTATTATGTATGTCCCCTCCAAGCCAATTTCTTGTTATCTTTGATTCATCACTTTTCTTCATCTCCCCACTTCTCATCAGACTTCAACCCTGTAGTGTTCCAGATTTGAGGATTTATTATTCCTTTGCATTCCCTATGTTGTCACTTTATATTCTCATCATTTTATACCTAGCTTATATCTCTAAAGAACAGCCTAAATGCTGATTTACTTTCAGTGTAGTATTTTCCCAAGATACTTTTTCATCACCTGATATCTCATGTCTTTCCTCTCAAATGATTCAAATCTAATAATCTTTTAAGGCCAGAACTATATCACTTTTTATAACCCTAGTGATAAAGCAAAGCAGGAGTAAAATACTGTAATTTCACTTATTTGGAAGACTTAAAATTATTTTATTTGCTTTGTAATCCTTTATTTAAATTTCTATTATTCTGACTGACTAGAATAAATAAGCACATAGGATTTGACATTCATCTTTGTTTTGATGTTTTTAGAACCTCTGTTGCACAATTTGACACAGAATTCTGATTTAGAACTATGTTTTTAGCATACAAATTGAAATATATACAACAGTCCCTACCTAAAGGACTTCAAAGTAAGCTTAATCAAAGATATCATGTATTGCCACAACCCAACATGGTAGGTAAGAGCTTTGGTTGGCTGAGATCAATGTAAAGCTATTACTATCATTAAAGAAACACTTTACTTTAGTTCTTTAGTTCTGCCTATATAATAACTAGTGGGCAGGTGCATGAAATTCGTGCGGGGGTGGGGGGGTCCCATCAACCCCGCCTGCACCCTCTCCAATCGGGGACCCCATGGGGGATGTCCGACCATCCCAGGGATTGGGCCTAAACTGGCGGTCGGACATCCCTCTTACAATCTGGGACCACTGGCTCCTAACCGCTCACCTGCCTGACTGCCTGACCACCCCTAACTGCCTCTGCCTGATTGCCCCTAACCCCTCTGCCTGCCTGCCTGATTGCCTCTAACCTCTCTGCCTGCCTGCCTGATCACCCCTAACTGCCTCTGCCTGCCTGCCTGATCACCCCTAACTGCCCTCCCCTGCTGGCCTGGTTGCCCTGAAGTGCCCTCCCCTGCCAGCCTGATCTTGCCCCCAACAGCCATCTCCAGCTGGCCTGATCTTGCCCCCAATTACCCTCCCCTGCCGGCCTGGTTGCCCCTAACTGCCCTCTCCCGCCGGCCTGGTCATCCCTAACTGCCCTCCCCTGCAGGCCCGGTCGCCCCTAATTGCCTTCCCCTGCAGGCCCAGTCGCCTCCAACTGCCTTCCCCTGCAGGCCCAGTTGCCCTCAACTGCCCTGCCCTCTTGGCCTGGCCTTTCCCCCAACTACCCTCCCCTGCTGGCCTGGTCACCCCTAACTGCCCTACCCTTTAGGCCTGATCACTCCCAACTGCTTCCCCCTGCAGGCCTGGTCACCCCCAACTGCCCTCCCCTGCTAGCCTGATTGCCCACAACTGCCCTTCCCTGCTGGCCATCTTGTGTTGGCCATCTTGTGGCAGCCATCTTGTGATGATGTGGGGGTGGCCACCTTGTGACAAAGTGGGGGCAGCCATCTTGTGGTGGCCATCTTGTGTTGGCCATCTTGTGTTGGTCATCTTGTGATGATGTGGGGGTGGCCACCTTGTGACGAAGTGGGGGCAGCCATCTTGTGGTGGCCATCTTGTGATGACATGGAGGCACAACGGTCACCTAGGCTTTTATTAGTATAGAGCAGTGATGGCGAACCTTTTGAGCTCGCATGTCAGCATTTTGAAAAACCCTAACTTAACTCTGGTGCCGTGTCACATATAGAATTATTTTGATATTTGCAACCATAGTAAAACAAAGATTTATATTTTTGATATTTATTTTATATATTTAAATGCCATTTAACCAAGAAAAATAAACCAAAAAAATGAGTTCGCGTGTCACCTCTGACACGCATGTCATAGGTTCACCATCACTGGTATAGAGATTCTCCACCACCCTTCTAAAACTTAGAACTCGGAAAGTCAGTGTATATTCTATCAGGAACATATATTTCCTTGAGCTATAGCCTCAAACTTGGGTAGGCAAATATCTGGCATTCTGTGAACACAACTTCAAAACTTCTTTATTTCAAATTGGGAAACTGCTGCTCTATTCCAAGTCATTGATTAAAACTCTGGAAGTTTTTGTCCTGACTAGTTGAGCGTTGTCCAGTGCACATATGAGAAGGTGGCTGGTTCCATTTCTCATCAGGGCACATGCCCAGGTGGTGGACTCAATCCACAATAGGGGGCTTGCAGGTGACAGCCAATTGATGTTTGCCTCTCACATCGATGTTTCTCTCTCTTTCTCACCCTTCCTCTCTCACTAAAAATCAATAAAAATATTTTTAAAACCTCTGAAAATTTTTATTATTATTGTTATTTAGTTAAACAGAGGCACTTGTCAGTATGACAACAATCATAGAAGAACAAGGCAAAACTGACATTTTATTTAACAACAGCAGCAAAGAGAGACTAATAATGGCAAATTTTTCATCTGCCAAATATGTTTATGTTTTTGTTTCTACACCATCTGTGCAAGAACCTCCAATAGATTATGGAAAGATTTAGTTATTTGGACATTAAGTTACTTCTAACTCTTTGGTCATATCAAATTGTTTTAGAAACTATAGCAACACAGACACACATAGACACATGTGTACACCACGTAACACTAAGAAGCATTCATATTCTTCATCTATATGCTACTTCAACACAGAAAAAATAAGGTTTATTCCAGAAACAAAAAATATTTGAATTTCTTCAAACAAATCCAGAATGCAAATGAGAAATTGGAGATAAGAGAGTATATTAAGAAATCAGGATAATTCTTCAGAACACAATACATGAAATATAATGCACATTATTGCACATATTCTCATGCCAAAAATCCTCAGGGATTATAATGTGGTTGGTTGGTATGTGTATTCTTCCCTGTCTTGAAGTTTCATCACTTCCAAATATATTCTATTAAAGAATGAAAGATATAATTTGGAACACTGATGAAGCTATATAATGGACATGTCAAATTAAAATACATCACAAATGCATTTGATGCAGAAAATTGGCTTGTTCACAGAAGAAAAGTAGCACAACTTATTCCTATCGGATCCTAAAGATAAATGTAAAATGGGCAGTATTTTTGGGAGATTTATGATGAGTTAATTAAAACATGTTGAGTAGGAATTAATAATAAATAACTCAAAGGGATTTATAGTCACCATTCTGAGACTGGCTGTGAATACTAAAGTTCAGCAACACTAATCCCCAAGGAAATAGTAGCAGAAGGAATATAAGTTGTCACTGTGGTGAAATAAAATACTTGCTATTGCAGATGGATTATTAACTAATATTGACTCTTGCTCTAAAAGCTGTCAGAGCTTTGCTATGCAGCAAAGAAACAGCTGGGAATATTCTGTCAAGAATCCATGGGGAGAAACATTTTATTGGGTTGAAATACAAAAGCTAGATATTTGCTAAGAACAAACCATGTTTGCTCATGGGTGAGACAAAACTAAACATCTTTTTTTTAGTGTATTCTAACGTGTTTGCTTCTTTCATTCATCAGACATCTATTAAGCACTTGCAAAGTGACAGGTACTATAGGTTCTCAGCAGTTAAAAAATAAACACATCAATCCTTCTAAAACTTAGAACTTGGAAAGTCAGTGTATATTCTATCAGGAACATATATATCCTTGAACTATGGCCTCAAACTTGGGTAGGCAAATATCTGGCATAAGAATAGTCCTGACAGAGTGGCTCAGTTGGTTGGAACGTTCATTGTTCCATGCATCAGAAAGGTTGAAGGTTCAATTCCCAGTCAGGGCACATACCTACATTGTGGGCTTGATCCTAGTCCAGTGCATAGGGGAGGCAACCAATCGATGTTTCTCTCTCACACACATAGATGTTTCTTTCTCTCTCTTTCTCCTTCCCCATTCCTCTCTCTCTCTAAAATAAATGTTTAAAAAAAACCACATGTCCTTGGGTGAGTATTTATTTTTTAAAAAAAAAAGGTTTCTATAAGAATAGCAACAACAACAACAAGAAAATGACTCATTGGTTATTGTAGGATAACTGCTATAAAATTAGATTCAAAGAGATAGAGGCTCACTCAATAGAATTTTATATCCTGTTCCTATTTCAATCTTGGGCAAGGTGTTCAGGTTAAGGGATTTGCTTTCCTTCATGTGGCCATTCTTGTTTCTAGACTCCATTTATTCTGTTGTTCCACCATTCCCCCAGTCATCCACAACCAGGGACAGAGAGGGACAGACCAAGAAGAAAGTATGCCTACTTCTTGAAAGCCTTGGTCCCAACATGGCACATTCAACTGGGTGATGACTTGTGCAGTGGCTACTACACATAGCAATTAAGGGGGCTGTAGAGGTAGACAATGTAATAATTGGTTTGGCAGCTGCCAAACCATTGGTTCTATAGCTACAAGCTTATAGTATGAATGAAGGCACAAGATTTTGGTAAAGAATTACACTTCTCTACAGTAGGAGTAAGACAGAAAACATCACTCATAAGCAAATATCACATTAGTGCCTTTAATTAATCATAATGCATTAATAATAATATGTTAGTTTAAAAAGCTTTAAATATTTGATTTACAAAATATTTTAGGTGTTTCATATAGCAAATGTTTAGGCTTATCATAAAGAATATTTTTTTGGTAAATATCTGGTTTGGAAACTTCAGTAATAGTTGTCTTCTTCGAACAAAGGTATTAGTATTACTGACTATTCAAAATAATGTTAAATTATTGTATTAGCATGAGCAGAAAACAGGCAGTTATAAAAATTTGCCATGTCAAACCCAGTCCCTATTGTCAATTTAGAATACTCTATGTTGCTAAAGATACGAATGTGTTTATGATGAAAATTACCTGATATTAGATATATCTAGTTGTTGAAGTCACACTATATTGCAACAGATTAAGAAGAAAAATAAATCTGTGAGATGAAGTGTGGAGAATGGCTGGGAGGGTAAATAACTCACTTAAAATTATGTTGTAGTTTTCTTATTCCAAGTTCTCTAAAATCTATGATAAATGCACCTCTTTGTAATTCCATATTCTTTCTTTTTTAAAAAAAATCTTTATTGTTGAAAGTATTACAAATGTCCCCTTTGTTTTTACCCATTGGCCCCCTCTACCCCACACCCACCCCTCCCAGGCTTGCACCATGCTTCTTTCTTAATCTGACATACCTGTTTAAAACAGTCATCATACATATTGCTAGCCAAACTCTCATAAAAGAGGCAGAAGTCTACATAAAATGATCAGGTATATAAGTAGTAAAGTAAATGAAATCTCTATTTTGGTAAATATTGCTGTCATTACATTTTATATGTTCTCACAAAACATTTTCCCCCAAGGAAGAAATGTTTCTTGACAGAAAATAAAATAAAAATAAAAATTATAAGTTGATAGTCTGTTCTTTTCCCTGGTTTAGTCATCCCTTTATTAGCAGCTTGGAGTAATCATATAACCTTTCCCTGGACAATGAGACTTGAGTAGACATCAGGGTTTTCTAGAATGGGTAGTTTTGTGATCAAAAGAGACAGCTGGAAAAAGCCAAGAGTACTCAATCTTTTAGCTTGAACATGCATTAGTTTGCTAGGATTGCCAAAACAAAATACCAGAAACTGTGAGGTTTGAGCAGTAGAAATATATTGTCTCAGAGTTCTGATAGCCTAGAAGTCAAGATGAGATGTCCACAGAATTGGTTTCTTCTGAGGTTTATGAGGAAGGATCTATTCCAGGCCACTCTCCTTGGCTTGTGGATGACTATCTTCTCCCTGTGTTACTTCAGGTTAACTTCCCTGCATGCATCATGTCTATTTCTGTGTCCAAATTGCCCCCTTTTATAAAGTACTAGTTATATTGAATTATTCCTTAGTCTGTAGAAACGCTATCTCCAAAAGGTCACATTCAGCGGTGATGAGAGTTAGGATTCCAACATAATTTTTTGATGAGGGAGGACAATATTCAACCCATGGCAGAACTCAAACATTATGTCAAGGTAAAGGAACCAATTTGCAACCAATATAAGAATGAAATTCAATGACACAACAAGATATGGATGGTAGACAGAAAGTTAGAGTAAGAGTCAGTGATAGCACTAGAAAGCACTGGACCTCCTCTGCCTACTTCAGAATAAGTTTCTCTTAAATGTACTTCCAGAGTGAGAAAGCACACCAATAGCCTGTTAAGGTCAACGTTAAATCTGTTACTAATATACAAGAGATGTGAAGACAGGAATGTACTAATTTCCCAATATTCTGTCAGGGTCCTATTACATGAGATTTCAAATGACCTCACTGTGTCAACCACAACCAGCAAATAAGCTGAACTTTTGAAATGCATTTAATATTTAACTCCCAACTATCATTTTAGAAGAATCATATCTCCAGTTCTAAGTTTTCTGGCTCTCAAGTTAATCAAGACTAATCAAGTATTTCTGCCAAACAGAAATCTTTTTATAAAATCAGCAAAAGAACAAGTGTTTTCTTTTAGGGTATCATGATCTGCAAGAAAAAAACATAACCCTAAGACTTTACTCAATCAATTATTACAGGGGACAAACAACTTTCTAATTCAACATAATCTATTAGATAAATATTTTCAGACAATGTGTAAACAAAATACACTGTGAACATATACTGTTTATTGTAGCAGGTAGCTAAAGTAGTTGTCAATATGTCCCTTTTAGAAATGAGAATTTGGTAAATTCAAATCAATGAAGAAGTCCCCTTGTGATGACATTTTAGGACATATAACCAGCATGCAACATTAGCAGAATTTGAGAAATAGGAGATGCTTGAAGTAAAGTTTGTTTATACCTGTTGGTAGCAATGGTAGCTTCATATTCTTTTTTTATTCTTACTATTTTCTAAATATTTTTCATTTATTGTATTCATGATTGTGTGTCCTGGTTATTTCTCATTCCTACTCTTTTTCTTCATTTGAAATTTCAAAAGATTTAATTTTCAATAAATCAAAGATAGGTATCCCATACTTTCCTCTACACTTACTTTACCTGCTGGTGTCCACCACGTTTATGCACTTTTATACCTGAATGTTTTAGTTCTAGAAAACACTATATAATTTCATATAACTTAGCTTAAACAAATATTGCCACAGTACTCTAAAATGTAGCACTAAAATGTAGCAGCTAAAAAAATGAGTCTTAAAAACATTGCCAGGAACCACATAGTAAAATATGTATTCACACACACACACACACACACACACACAAACACACACACACACAGCCACTGAGTTCTCTCTTAAGTATGGGATGACAGATTACTGGGGTGATTAAGGTTTTAAATATATGGAGTGACATACATGAATAGATGAACTTTCAAATTTGGAACACACACACAGCCACTAAGTTCCCTTTCAAGTGTGGGATGTATAGATTATTGGGGAGATTAAGGTTTTAAATATATGGAGTGACATACATGAATAGATGAACTTTCAAATTTGGAAAGCACAACAATAGTGGAGAAATTATTATGTAAATATTTATAGAAGAGTTCAACTTTTAATATATTTCCCTCACATAATGGGGTATTGACTTCCATATGGAGATTAGCCCCTTAAAATTGCATATATCATCCTCAAGTTAACTATTTCATGTTTCTTCCAAAAATGAAGTTGCCTGTGTCTTGACTTTCCATAATGTCAATAAAGCATTTTGGGGTCAAAGTTTCTAACATTCTTTTTGAAAGCTAGCATTTATATTTCCTTTTCATTTTCCAACCAGTTATTGCATTATTTTGATGATTTTTGTCATGTTTAGATAGCTAAAATGGAACAAAACATTTCTAAAGTCCCCACAAATTTGATGTTTGACTTTCTACCATATCATTATTTCATAAATGCTTTCACCACACCATCCTATCTAATAAAAGAGTAATATGCAAATTAACCATCACTCTGTCACAAAGCTGGCAGCGGCCATGGAGCTGGAGCTAGTAGAAGGCTTGGTTGCCCCAGCGATGGAGGAAGCCAAGCTTCCCGCCTACTCTGGCGGGCCCTCAGCTCCGCTCAAGGCTACAAAGTTTCAATCATAGAAGATAAATAAACCCCAGATACCTGCTTCCAGCCCTTGG
>NW_005871211.1:1986132-2022721 GCF_000147115.1 Myotis lucifugus | reverse complement strand
CCCCGTCACCCTCCAGCCTGAAAACGGCCCTCAGCCCCTCACCCAGACTGGCCAGGCACCCCAGAAGGACCCCGACCCTTATCCAGGACACCCTTCAGGGCAAATCAGCCGGCCCCCACCCATGCACCAGGCCTCTATCCTATCTAATAATAGACAAACATGGTAATTAACCGTAACTTCGCTACCCTACCCTACTTAGCTAATCAGGGCAATATGCAAATTAACTGCCAATAAAGATGGCGGTTAACCGCCAACAAAGATGGTGGCTAATTTGCATACATAGGCAAAATGATGGGAGGCAAAAGGGGAAAGACAGAAGAATGGTGGCAGGCAAGAGCTTAGGCCTGCTCCCTGCTGGCAAGTGGACACACCCTGAGGGCTCCTGGGCTGCCAGAGGGATGTCTGACTGCCAGCTTAGGCCTGGTCCCCTGGGGACCAGGCCTAAGCCAGCAGGTGGACATCCCCCGAGGGGTCCCAGACTGCGAGAGGGCACAGGCAGGGCTGAGGGACCCCCCCTCCGAGTGCACAATTTTTTGTGCACCAGGCCTCTAGTTATTTTATAAGTGCACAAAGGCCAAAATAATCCCCTGTACTATAAGTTCTGTTTCTAACTTCAAACAAAGCTGAAGTAATTATTTTTTGCTCCTGAAATCCAAATGCAAGCATTGGGGATAACTGGAGTCTGCCCTAAGAAAAGTAGGTCAGCCCCTGAGAATTTGACATCCCTTTTTGATGCTTATTTCAATGAAGACAACTTGAGTAGCATGGAATGTTATATTCCAATCTATAATAATGTACTGGCTTTGGACATGCATTTATAAACCATTGTATAAGCACTATTGATATATTTAATTAAAGTTTATGGTTTATGTTTTCCCTTAGTTTCAATTTCTCGAAGACTTTATTTTTTTGTTCATTTCATAGACTGTGCCTTTTTATAATATGGAAGGGATTCAGGTAATTGGGCATGGCTCTTTTTTTTGTTCTAATTTTGTCCATCCCGGCATTAAATAAGGTTTCTTGTAGCTACAATAGTTAATAACATTTTCCCCATTTCAAATCATCTACTAAAAAAGAAGTAGAAAGGGACAACTGATGCCTTTTCATTAACAGAATGCTTTCTCTCCAGAAACAAGAACATGCCACTATATTGTAAATTGGAATGCAAAATCAGAATAGATAGATAATAGGTAGATGATTGATTTATAAATTATTGGTTTATGAATAGATTGTTAATATATAATTGATTTATAGATAGGTAATAACTAACAGATGATAGATTACATAGATAATAAATAAAATATAGATGATTGATAGGTGATAGATGGTAGAATTTACTCTATTTGTAAAATATATGTGGAACACAAGATATACCCTTTTTTATTTCTAAGGAATTTTCTCAGGATACAAGTTACAATTATATTTAAGTTAAACAGCAATCACATCTCATTACAACTAGCATATTTTACAGAATATAGAAAAACAAGATTCACTTTAGTTACCTTGAGTGCCTAGCTCCTAGCTAATACTCAATCAACATTTGCTAAATTGAATTAATGATAAGTAAAATTGTGTCATGAAAACTTGAAAGAGGTCTTTCTTTTGCAGAATTAGTCTTATTTCCACTACAATATCACAATGTATTTTGCTTGCTTTTTCTTGAACAAGACATCAAGATTGTTTGCTTCTTTTCCGTCAGTAACAAACACACAAAAAATTTAAAAGATGACAGCCTATCCGACTGTCTGACATAATGCTATGTTTGTGACCAGCCCAGAAAAATTGGTATATAAAAGCCTAATCCCTAATGTGATGGTATTTGGGGGTGGGACCTTTAAGATGCAGTTAGGTGATGAGAGAGGAGCCTTCATGAATGGTAATAGTACCCTTGTAAAAGAGACCACCGAGTGCTCCCTTACTGCTTCTACCATGTGAAGACACAGTGTAAACAAAAAGATAGCTGTTCATAAATCGGGAAGTGGGATCCCACCAGACACAATCTATCAGTGCCTTGATCTTGGACTTCCCAGATCCCAGAACTGTGAGAAATAAGTTTCCTTTGTTTACAAGCCACCCGGTTTATGGTAGTTTGTTATAGCAGATGGAATAGACTAAGACTAAAATGTTGACATAATACAGTTGCATAAACACAAAAACCTTATTGCAAATGGAGAGCAAACCCTCAAACCAAAGTTAATTGTGTTTGGTTTGTTCACTGGAGCTAGACTAATGGGAAGATTTTAACAACACAAATATTTCAACTTTGGATTTATCTTGCTTTAGTTTCCGCTTTCTGGGATATGTGGTTTTATAAAGTAAATATATTTTGTACAATAAACATGTTTTATTTTTATTAAAAAACACATTTTATATGAGACTAAATGGTTGATTATATTTAAAGTTAAGCAAGAGAGGCAGGAGTTGGAGTGGAAGTTCAATTACTTCAGGTCCTCTGAGAAGTAATTATGGGAAATTAATATATGGGATCTTAGAACTATAACTAATTATTTCCTAATGCACTTCCATTAATTTAACATGTTGAAATGATTAAACTTCAAGAGTATTATATTGAAAATCTGTTACTAAACCTGAATTACAAATTGACCCTATATTTTTCCAATTTTATTTTGGTTTGTAGTTTGCATTGTACTTATTATATGCTTACTTGGTCAAATTTCTTCTTTTAACATAGGCCTCCAATCTATCATCCAATGAATCCAACCATCCATTCATCATTCCTTCATTTATTCATTTGTTTGGTCATTCAGAAAATTAACATTTATTGAGTATTTAATATGTGCCAAACTGTGTACTATAGTATATCTACTACTTAAAATAAGTTTTTCCTTAGTACCTCTTCCTAAACTCCATCTATTTTCTCCTTTGGAAAACTTGATTGACTACTATTTAACTAATATGCAAATCTTTGATAACTACAATTGTAAATGGCAAGCCCTAAAATTGTACAGGGCTTCTTATATAACTTCTGGTCAACCAATATCCGGGCATGCTTCACTATCGCTGTGAGAATCCATTAAACACTTTATTTTTTTCTATGTACTAGGACCTGTTTCATTTGTTTACTTGTTACCTAATATGTCAGGCACTGGTCTCAATTCTCTCCAGGATGTTGAAGAGAGATCCTTCAAGAGAAGGAGCTTATCCCCCACCCATCACTCCCCTTTCCAGATGCAATCTCTTCTGTAGAAGTTCATACTTTCTATGTAACTCATCTCTATTCTTTAGTCAAAGTTGTCTTTTGACCTCTAGGAATCATTTGCAATTTCTTTAGCAATCTCTTCACCTATTTGTTGTTTTTTCACAAAGGGATTATGATGTGATTGACAACATTCATACAGAATCACAAGTTAGATATAAATTTTATGGGAAAAATATGAGGGAACTTATTAAAACAATTATGCAGAACAACTAGCATGCTCGCTGAGAGAAGTGTGCCTCAACCTTGCCTCAGTTCCCAAGACTCACTCAGTATGTGAAACTCATGATGAACTCACCACCTTACAATGAGAATTTGAATAGTTAGAAACAGTTCTTCCATTCTAATTCCCTCAACTCCTACCCTACTGTGCAAACATTCCAGTTACCCTGGTTATGAGCTAATTTGTTGGCTAAGTGCAAGAATTATGTTTGGATCACGACTGCACACAACCTGTTAGATTTCTATTCCAGATCTCCAGCCTATGCCTCTTGGGTTCAAAATCCTCCAAAACTGCCTCTTGTGTGTGTTTCAAATGTGTTGCTATGTAAATGCTTCATAAATTATTTAATCATAATTTGTATTCCCCCCAATAAGTTTCTTTTTCTGACATATAGATGAATATCTCAGTCACTAGGTTCAAAAATTATATTAGCTTTTACTTTACCAACCCCTGATTCTTGTCAATGGACATTAAAGATAAAGGTAAAGTTCTACTTTATTCCATTGATTACTTTTTTCCACTCCCACTACTATGAAGCTCTTATTTCCTTGACCTTGGATTATGGATAAACACATATGTTTGGGAGCTGAACGCCTTGAGTTTGAACCCATGGTAGTCTTTTAACTATGTTTGTTATCATGGTTTAATCTCTTAAACTCTTTGTACTGGTGTCTGTGCTTGTAAAATGTCAATGAAAATAGTGTCAACAGCGTATGTTTGTTGGGAGTGTTAAATATGTTAACACATAAATCATTTAAACCAATGCACAAAGTATAGTACAGCAAAAATAGTATCTTCTATTATAGCGGCATCTTAATAGATCTTCCCTTTAGCCTTTTGTTCATTGTTCATTGTGACTCTAACACACACTTTCCAAGTAATATTCCTAAAATATTTCTCTAGCTATGTAATTCTTCTATTAAAAATGTTCATAATTTTCACATTGGCTGCTGATATGGCTATGAACTCCTTAATCTAACTATTCAAGGATTAGCCATAATTATATTTCTAACTCTCCTGTGGTTTAGTACACATGGCAGAGACACTAAAATTAAGATTAATATATTGGTGTACCTTGATCTAAATACTTTTTGTAATAATATAAATCATATATAAATTAATACAGACATATATACATTTACACTTTCAGATTTTCGTGATTAAAAATGTACTCCTGCCAGGCCAGTGTGGCTCAGTGGTTGAGCATTAACCTATGAACTAGGAGGTCATGGTTCGATTCCGGTCAGGGCACATTCCCAGGTTGCAGGCTCAATCCCCAGTAAGGAGCATGCAGGAGGCAGCAGATCAATGATTCTCTCTCATCATTGCTATCACTCTCCCCCTCTCCCTTCTTCTCTGAAATCAATAAAAATATATTTTAAAATGCATTCCTGAATGGAAATTTGAAGTATTTTAGAACCAAGCAACAATGAATGAAGACTTCAAGAGGCCAATAACAATGTAAAACTCACCTAGCTCTTTGTAGTTTTCATTGTAACTTTATTACATTGAAGATAATTATTTTTGTGGAACTCAAAATAGTTATGCTAAAAAAAATCAGTAGTAAAGCTCAACAAATTAAAATAATTAGCAAAATAATTAGTTCCTTCTTTGCTCTCATTACAGCAAAGGGCAAAAGTCTTATAGATTTTGCAATGCCATGAATGGTTTCCAATTTGTGTGGTGGTTTTATAACATAAACAAATCTATGCAAATGAAGCTTCTACAATTCATAGAATTAATTTATAAGTGATTATATATTATGTTATTAATTTTACAAAAATAATTTTAAGGAAAACAGTTTATACTAGTCTGTAATATTTCACATTATCAAAATTGCAAGAAATTATTAGTACTTAAAAAGTATCAATGCTATGCATACTGAAGCATTTAGGTGAAAGTATACTGATATCTCCACTTACTTTGAAATACATTTTTAAAAAGACTATTTGAGGAATATAAAGAGGGGCTGATACATGAATAATTATGTGGTAAAGCAAGTACAGTAAAAATGTCAGTTGTAGAATTTATGCTTTGTATTGCTACATGAGCATTCACTATCAATTTCTTCCAACTTTTTCTTCTGTTTGGACATTTTTATAATAAAATGTTTAAAAAGGACTAATTTTATATTACTTATAGAGAACATTAATGATTGCAATTCAGTTGTTTCAAGGAGAGAAATTTCCTTCATTTATACAAGAAATTCCATGAGGCAGAAAAATTCTAGGAAAAGTTAGATTTATGTGAAATGTACCTGAATGTGGCTGTGATTTTAAAGTCTTTATCATCAACAAGAACAATAATGAGAGTTCAGCCAGTGGGTTTCTGGTCCAGGGCTCAGCACGGACCTCAACAACAGCCAATTTGTAGCCTGATTAGGCACCTTGGATGTAGATGGGAGAGAAGAGATAGCAGTCAGCCCCTCCTGCTAAACTTCATTGGAAACCACAACAAACAGCAGAAGAGAATGGGTTAGCGTAGGGGAAGATTTGGGGTAAAGAAAAAGCCAACAACAGTTTATGGCAGTGAATAGTCCATTCTGTCCTGTGGGGCTTACGATGTCAGCACGGAAGGCAGAATCATTAATCAAATACTTACAGACTATAACTATGACAACAAGTAGTGCTCAGTGAGACGAGGGAAAATTGCAGGTCTTTTGAGATAACAAAACAGGGGACCTTAAATTAGATTGGGACTTCCAGAAAGGACTCAATGTGAAAATAATTTGCCCTTGGACTCGGCCTAGTGGGCAATTCAGGTCATGGAATGCCTCCCACCGTCTTATCTGTGCAGACAGAAATGAACAATTTCAGTCTTTTTCCTACCCACCCACATCACCACCCTGCATTTTTTTCACTGGACAACACATGAAATTTGTAGCAATCGTTCCAAGTCTCAAAGTTACGTAAGTGTGTGTTACACAATAGATTGAAGAAGCAATTAGGCACATGACCACTTATCAAATTATATTTTCTAATGGAGTCATGATTTTTTTACCATTTTCTGCGCACACATTTTACTTGCGCTCCTGTGTCCACATGGTAAGAATTAATGAGAACATTGAGAAAGCAATCTTAATGAAAGCTGAGGAATGGGGCTGAAGTATTTGTTTCTGTTGTCATAAAGTTTTAAAAAGTTCCAACAGTGTAACTACCTACACAATGCAACTTTGAGTGTTTGAAATGTTTTCTTTTGAGGAGTGAACATTCATGGCAAATACTGAGATTGAGATACTTTCATTTGCATATTGTGGCTAAAAAACACTGATAAACTACATTTACCCGAACATAATATAATCCATGCTTTATAAACGACTTTTCACAATCACATTTAGTTTTCGTTACACCCTTTGGGGAGTTAACAGAGAATGTGTTCCTGTAACACTGTGAAATGTTTGGGATGCATTTTTTAGAAATTAATATCCTATTGGCATATGTGATATATTACCTCATATGCTTTTTTGCCTAAAACTTGATGACATTTCAGGGAAAAAAGAATAGGAAAGAGTAGCCTATCAGCTATGTAACATCAAACTGCTCAGTGTTATAAATCTAGGGAAACAGAACTCTCACAGCATGTTTTACTAGTGAATTACATGCCAAAGGATCAACCTACTTGGGGGATTCAAAGGAACTTGGGGGATGGGAGGAACGGGTGGATAGAAACCAATAGTTTTGTCATTTTATAAACATTGACTAAAAGTCAGAAATATAAAGACAAAGAAGAAAAGGGTTCTTGGGCTCGCCCTGTCAGTGCAATCTACGCATTCCAAGATTTTTTTTTTCTGACAGCAAATATTTTTGCACTACATACTGCAGAGCCAGAGGAGAATATAACTAACTCTTTATATCTGAAAATTCCTAAAACATGGACCAAGTCCAATCTTTCTTTGTGAGGGTTTTTTTGTTTGTTTGGTGTGTGTTTTTTTGTCAGGAATGGATTTCAACTTGCTAATATTCCTCTTGCAGCAAAAGCCATTTTTATACATTATCGTTTCCTTCCTCTTGAATGTGTGCAGTGTGGGACATAATTGCAAAATCACATGTGTGTATTGATAGATATATTTCCCTTTAAATTTGACATTTGCTGGTATCTTGCTCCCTTGGCATCAAATAAAAGTAAAAATAGATTGCCATCTCAATTGCAGTATAGTTGGTTACAAAATTGAAAAAGAACTGAATTAAGTACAAAGGCGATGATTAGAAGACATAGGCAAAGAGTTTGAATAAATGCAACCATTTTCTAATTATCAGTTTATATAAATAGTAGCTATTACAATTACTATTTAATAGTTCTTAATTCAGGGAT
The DNA here is from genome assembly GCF_000147115.1 of Myotis lucifugus. Taxonomy (NCBI): domain Eukaryota; kingdom Metazoa; phylum Chordata; class Mammalia; order Chiroptera; family Vespertilionidae; genus Myotis; species Myotis lucifugus. Next base: position 2,014,970 of record NW_005871211.1, on the reverse strand, counting down.
ATAAAACACAGTCTACAGAGCCAAGTAAAACTGAAATGTTTAAGCAGTAGGATTTTAGCAGTTTCTCATGGATAACTGATTGTTAGCAAAGGAAAGAAGAAGGCAAGGATCTAAACTCTCACAGGGAGAATCAAAGAATCAAGACTACAGAAAAAGAATAAAAACTCATGGTTCTCTTTACCTTGACAGTCTACAACATATTTTTATAAGCAGTGTCTCAATTTTGGAGAGGGAATACGAATTCATATTGTTCACTGATCCTGATACTAAATAGGATAATTGTTTAAAACATCTCAAGAGAGAAATAGCCAGTTTGCTCACAGATTCTGCACTTTACCAGGTCTTGGTGACTGGATCTGTTCATAAATGTTTATAAATGACAAATGGAGAAAAGAGCCACCCGAGTGAAACCAGTATTATGATTTTTACTCTACAATGTCTCAACTCTGGGAGGAAAGTGGAGTTATTCTTATAATACCCAAGTCTTTTTGTCCAAAAGAAAGTTTATGTAGATTCTCTGTTCCCAAATGTAGTCAGGAAACAAAGAGAAACAGGCACAAAGGGAGGTGGTAACATTTTTTGATGGTAGTTGGCCACTAAAGACTCACTGATTTAAAGTGAGGGACCACTTCTATATGGAAGAGTCCTGGGACCACTCCTAGGAACCCCATCTAGCCCAGTGCTGTGCTGTAACAGTCTCACATGGGTCGTGAGAGTTGATTGTTAAATTTTGAATAATTTTTCAAGTCAGCTGGTAACTTGAATTAGGCTATGGTAGGAGTATTTACACCACAGACATTGGCAAATGCTACAAGTCATTTTTTTTGAAAGAGGTCCCATTTCTCAGCATATTGCTTACCTCCAGATGTGGTGTGGGCACCTCTGTATGTAATCCTGTGCTAAACCATTGCAATCTGCTTTTTGGGGTGAGGGTTAAGCTTTCCAGCAATGGCTAATGAACATCCCTGATTGGGTTGCCAATCACTGTTTAAGAACTCTACATAATCAATCAACAATGAGGTTGGTTGGGAGGAACATAATGCATATAGACCATAGAATGTTCATTTAAGATTCATTCATCAAAAGTGGAGGAACAGAAGCCTGCAAAGGCAAGAAGCCACCTAGGTAGGTAGTTATCCTGGATGGTTTGTTTATCCTTATATGACAATGTTCATTTCTTAGAGCTTTGGTTGCTTGCTGTCCAATTTAAAAGGAAAAGTAATCTTGTCAAAACATTCATCTCTTTGACTTGCATAATTCCAATTCAAATAACTCATCTTAAGGAAATAATCAAACACTTAAACAAAGATAAACATGCAAGCATATTAATCACAGGAGTTTAATTTAACAAATTATGATACATTTAAAAATTGAATATACACAACTATTAAAATACTAATATAGATTTATTTTCCAATTACATAGAAAGTTGTTCATAACATAATGTTAGATGACTAAAAAAAGGTTACAAATAGTATTTATAATATGATTGCTTTTTAAAAATACATATGTGATTAGAAAATTTTCTAAAATGATATACAGTGGGGCCTTGACTTACGAGTTTAATTCGTTCCGAGACTGAGCTCGTTAAGGAGCTCGTTAACTCAAATTACTCTATCAACTCAATGCAAAAAATCGGCTGAGAGACAGCTGGTATCTCAAAAAACTCGTTAGTCGGGACACTCGTAAGTCAAGGCCCCACTGTACAGCAAAAGTTTAGCAATAGTTATTTAGAGTGATGGAAATTTGAGTAACTTTTGTGTATTTAAATTTATATTTTTCCACATGTTTTATCAACTTTTGTTTCAGTGATAAGAAATTATATATATATATATATATATATATATATATGAATATATATATATATGAATATATATATATGACACTTATTACTTATAGAAATAGGATAATATTTTGGAAATGTTAAACTAATCTATCTTTCATTTCTCCTCCTGAAATTGTTGGCCTCCCTCCAATTTTTTAGTATGGTCACAGAGAAGAGAGATGGATTGGAACACACAGAAAGAGAAAGACATGATAGAAGAATTGTGTTAGACAAGAGAAAAAAGGAAAACAAGGCCTTATAGTTCACAGCAGATTCTAGGAGTGGGAGAAAAAAAATAGATAGGAAGAAAGCTCGCTTCCTCCAAATATACCCCCGCTGCTGAAATTCCAAATCCCTCAGAGAAAGTGTGAAATAGAGAACATTTAGAGTAGAGGGGCTTTGCCTTATTTCTTGTTTTGGAACTTGACTACATCATCACAAAACATAATGGCATGTGATATCTAAGTGTCAGTACCAGACATATGATAATCTCAAGATTAAATAATTTCACCCTGCCTGAAATTATTTTTCCTTAAGTGCTTGTTTTATAATGGGTATTCCTGTTTTTCTTTGTTTAAAATGTATCTTACCTAGTTGTAGGTGTAATAATATTTTGTGCAGTGTTGATTCAGAAGTAATTATCTATGTCATAGCTTGCATTTTTTGTTTTGTTTTTAATTAAGGAGAAACATCTACTATGTGTCATTCCCGCTTTAAAGGTAAACCATTGCCACCAAAAGATAATGCATAAAATTTTCCATATCCAAAGAGAGAATGTGACACCATTTGATAAATCAATTCATTAGTTAAGCCCTAGCTGGTTTGGCTCAGTAGATAGAGTGTCAGCCTGCAGACTGAAGGGTCCCAGGTTCGATTCTGGTCAAGGGCAGGTACCTTGGTTGCAGGCTCCTCCCCGGACTGGGCCCTGACAATCGATGTGTTTCTCTCACATCAATGTTTCTCTCTGTATTTCCCTCTAGCTTCCACTCTCCCTAAAAATCAATGGAAAAATATCCTGGGGTGAGGATTAACAAAACAAACAAACAAACAAACAAACAAACAAAAATCATTAGTTAAGTGACAGTTTAATACGGAGTTTGAGAACATTTTTAAAACAAATTTAATGTGTCAGCTTGACTTTCATTTCTTCATAGAGTACAATTTCTTCTATTGGGAATAAAAGCAATGTATATATATATATCATGCTTTATGCACCCAGTTAGAGCTTTTTTGGGCTGAGAAAAATATGGTTTAGTCATTAAAAAAGTATCCACATGCAATGGATTTTAAAATCAATCTCCTTTCAAGAAGTTTGGAATTATTTATTTGGTGATTACTATGGAAGACATATAGAGAGCATTTTTTAAAATAAATTGAATAAACGTACCTAGGGATAAATGGGAACAAAATGAAGAAAGAAATGTTGTATGTTTTACAACTGCTGAATCAAGCAAAATTCTCAATGTTTTGTGAAACACAAGTGAAACTGTCCCAACTTTAAATAAATTATTTCTCTATAACTATGTCCACAAGGGTGCTTGGTGCATCAATCAGGATGATTTGGGCTCCAACAGTAGTCAATTGATGTATCAAAATATACAATTTTTTGCTGGATGTGAGAAGATCCACTCTGCCATTTTTACTGACCTGGCCTGTTCCCTAATCTGTCTCTATTCATGATCACAGTTGTAGAAACCTTCTTCAAAGATGGCAAAGTCTGTCAGAACAAGAGAGACACTCCTCCGCTGCCTCTTGCTGAGAGAGTGGATGTCATTTCCAGTCATCTCCAGGAACCATCCTCTATGTTGGCCTGAAGGGGACCACTATCTGCTACTGAACAATGCATTAATGAGACATATATGGCCCTTTTTTGGCTTCAACTTGACAAGGTTTACCTCTAAGTCACATGGGAAGGCAAAATCAGACCACTAAAAGCCTTTGATATAAATAGAATTCTAGTGACAGTTTATTTGATTTGCTATTAAATTAGGCTCAATCCTTAGTGGAGGCTGTGCAGGAGGCAGCTGATTGATGTTTCTCTCTCTCTCCTTCTCTCTTCCTCTCTCTTTCTAAGTTAAAATATATATTTATATAAAGTTCAATTTGTAGTTTTAGAAGAGGCATGGGAAAATACTTAGTTATTGACGTATGACTCATTTGAGAAGTCTTGGTTTTCTCATTTTAAAATCTACTGAGAAAAAGTTGATAGCTTCCTACAACTTCTGGATGAAGAATGTATTGAGTTTCTCACGCTGCTGAAACTCTCTTGGCATAGTCAGCTACTCGTTCTCTGCACTGTTTGATGCCTGGAAGCCAGTGCTTAAAGCTAAAGCCAAAATGTTTCTAAGACAAAGCTTGGCATTTATTTTAAATAGACTGTTCAATTTAGCATTTATCAGAGCTTGATTTTGCTACATTCCTTTCTTTGGGCATATTTCCTTTTTTGGAGTTATAGGTAGTAACGTTTTCAAAGAGAAAAAAATGAGGAGTGAGATATAGTACTTAAAGAGCCTTATTGATTCCCAAAGCCGTAGGGACTTTTGAGACTATCTAGGTTTTCAGTAACATGTGCCAAGGCCCTAATTTATCTGGGTGTCAACTATATACCGGACGGTGCAAAGGTAGGTTTACAGTTGTTCATATGAAAAATAATACAATAATCTATAATAATAAAAGTGTAATATGCGAATCAACCGAACAACCGAACAGCAGAACGGCCATCCAGATGACCTTCCGGATGACCACGCTATGACACGCACTGGTGCCAGGCCAGCCAAGGCAGGTGTGATGTGATTGGTTGGGTGGCCCTGACATTGCCCCACAATCACACCACAGAGGGAGGCTCAGGCCACCCTCTGCGGAGCAATCAATGGGGGGGCCTCACAATCGATTGCCCCAGAGAGGCCCAGGCCACCCTCTGTGCGGCAATCGATCCCGGAGCCCAGCTGGGTGGGCAGGGCCTCCCTCTGCAGGGCAATCGATCTGGGGACCCCACGATCAATCTCCCCACAGAGGGAGGCCCAGGCCACCAGCCAGCAATGCTGTGGTGGGTGTGCTGGGCCAGCCAGTGTTCACCCCATAGGGGGAAGCCCAGGCCAGCCAAGCAATCACACTCCACACCTATTGCCTGCAGAGGGAGGTGACCGGTGGCAGGAGAGGGGAGGCAGCAACACACAGATGGCAAGCAGTGGCAGCAGCAGGGGCAAGGCCAGCTGCCAGCAGCCGGGGGAAAGAAAGCCCTGATAGGCCCTGATCACTGACCAGGCCTAGGGACCCTATCTGAGGGGTCCCAGATTGCGAGACGGTGCAGGCTGGGCTGAGGGACATGCTCCCCCTCCCTGCATGAATTTTGTGCACTGGGCCTCTAGTTAATAAATAATAACACAAAAACAAACATTTTGGATACTCATAACTGTAAATCTACTTTTGCTCAACACTGTATTTATCAAAATTTCAGTCTTTCTTTGAGATTGTTGTATCAGCTACAAGGAAGATAGAACTTCAGAAGTATTTATTGGTATAAATAAATTTTGGGTTCAATTGTCCTGCTAATGCTATCATAGTAATAGTTTTATTTTGTCTAGAAAATGCAGTTGGGACTGTAAAACTCCATGTGTATGAGTCAAGAAAATATCAAACCTAAGCCAATTAAAGCACACACACAGGTTCCAAAGATCTGTGGTGGAAAGGTACAGGAAGAACAGCCAAGAGGGTGGGGGCTGGGTTGTGGAAGGAAGGAAACATAATCAGAGAGTATGTCATGATGAAACAGATGGTCAAACATCTAGAAGTTTGGAAAAGTCTTCTTGTCTATTTCTTAGAAGAGAAATAAAACCCCCTTTCTCACGAAGAATAGTGTTAATCTACATATCCAATAGCCAATGATACTGGAAGGCTATTTCATTTTCTCACTGCCTTTCCTCTTTTGTTTTTTGTACATTCCCCATGCAGTCTGGAGCCACATGTAACATCCAAACTCAGTAAGTTTCATAGGCATTAGAAACTACAGAATTTTCCATTTCTATTGCAGCCATAATTGTAAATAAATCTTTTGCACCAAAATATCTTATAGGCCTTTGATTATTTGTTGCAAATACAGTGATGGTTCAATTAGCATATCTTAAGTTAATTTACAGGAAAGTTCCTTGTAGTTTGTCCAGCCGGTGGGTATGCCAGCATATGGAAATACTGTGGGTGAAGTAAATAATGCCACCCAGAGAAGGAAAACATACCTCGTGCCAGATTTTGGAGAAATAGAGTATGTATGATGCAGATATGCTAAAAAATAAAAATAAAAAAGCAAATGCAAATTTAGAGTAGTCAATACAGAATTCAAATACAGACAACCAAAAGAAGGGGGAAAGTATCACACCCATAGTGCCCTTCTAAAAGATTTCAACCCCGAGTCCTGCTGAAGGAATTGGCAAAAGATGATATCACATTTTGTAGCCTCGCCTGACATAAGTGATTGAACAAGGAATGAACTGAGCATCTAACCTAGAACTGACATAGTCTGGGCTGACCAAAATTCTATGAGATAGATTAGTCTGAAAGCTAATTCTACCAATTAGAGTTGGGATAGATTGGTCTGAAAGCTAACTCTACCAATTTAGTTTGATAAGTAGATCTAAATTTTATCAATTAAATTGTTCACAAAGATTTGTAATGTCAAATATTGAGATTCCTAGCAGTTTGTGGGAGAAGCCAGTGAATAACAACAACAAAAAAAGTAATGAAAATATAAGCAGAAACAATGATTAAATCAAAATCAAGAAGTAAATAAAAATGTAGAGAATAGAATGTGACAGTCCCTTCAAAAACATTGAATGCTGAGACTGAAGGGACCAAGTGGAACACCAACCTCAATATACTGTTTGTAGAAGCAGATGGCTCTTCTCTTCCTCCACTAGGATAGTGTCAGTGGGGTCCAGCAACAAACAGCCTTCACATCCCCTGAGATACTGCTGAGACAGGCTATTAAACCCTTGCCATCAGCCCCCTACTCCTTCCAGCTCTGCCCTGTTGGCTGAGTCCAGTTTGGAGATGAACCTCCATCTCCACAAGGGAGCAAAGAGCCCAAAGGAGACTGTGTGAAGCGGGACTACATAGCATCTGCCTCCATCTATGGTCTGTGTCTGGGAGTGGGAGACAGAATGAGCCTCTACCCAGCATTAATGTGACATAACAGAAGCAAAGCTAGTTTTCACTCCACGTCTTCCCTTTGCCAGTGAGAGGAGACACCAACCTTGAGGTGAATCAAATGTTGAAATTATGTGACATGGTCTTTAAGGCAGCCATAATTAAAATGCTTCAACAAGCAATTACAAGTTTATTCAAACAAATGAAAAATAGAAAATATTAAGCAAATAAATAGAGGTTAGAACCAGTGAACTTGAGAACATGTCAAAATAATTTTTTTTTATCTGAACAATAGGAAGAAAATAAAATAGCTCATATATGTATCATGCCGGGGTTGTGGGCTCAATCCTCAGTAGGGGGTGTGCAGGAGGCAGTCAATCAGTGATACTCTCTCATCATTGATGATTCTATTTCTCTCTCCCTTTCCCTTCCTCTCTCTGAAATCAATAATATATATTTTTTAAAGAAATGAATGAAAATACAAGACTTTCATGCTGTAAAAAAGAGAAAAGTTTCTGGTATCTATATAATTCTTACCTGAAAAGGTATACAAAATTTTTAAAAGAACTGATGACAAGATTATACTATCTTCATGGCATAAAGAAACGAAAGAACCAGGACTATTAATAAATGTGTTCTTATAGATATTTGGAGGAGGTACGGAAATGGAACTGTAGTTAATGAATTCACTTACTTTATCCAAAACTATTGCATCACCAAATCAGCAAATTTGTCAGATGTCAGGAGGGTCAATTAAAAATATATTTTTGTATTTTATTTTAGAGGATGGGCAACATGCAAGATTTCAGTACATTTTGCAACTGTGTAAAAAAGACACGTATTTGGTTCCTTATATAATAAGCTTAATGGATGTTTCTTTGTTAATATTACAATTACAGAAATTATATCTTTATTGAAAATGTTTAAGTGCTTATCTACACTAATAAAAGATAAATATGCAAATTGACTGTACTTTCGTGCTGCCCAACAGCCAATCAGGAGTGAGTATGCAAATTAACCCAACAATGATGGCGAGTTAATTTGTATACACAGGCACCGAGCGGCCGGGGGCAGGGTGGGATGCTTGCATCATTAATTTGCATATGCAGGCATTCTGCACAGCCCCAGCCGCTCTGGGCCTCTGGGCAGCATGGGAAGGCAGAAAGGCGGCTCCAGCCTGGAGCAAAGGCAGAAAGGCTGCTCCAGCTTGGAGCAAAGGCAGTGCCAGCAGCCAGGGAAAGGAAGGCCCGTTCTTGCACGAATCTTTGTGCATCGGGCTACTAGTTATATTATAATGCACCTCCATATTGCAAGTATTCAGCTATTTGAATTTTCAGAGACTAAGCAGATCCTTATAATCAGCATACAGATCATTAATCAGAGCATTAATGATCTACATGCCAGCCTCACCGCGGCTGCCTCTGCTCAGTTGTGACTATCGTCAGGTTTTGCTTCTCCCTGGTAATTAGCCACTATCCTGGATTCTAAAAGCATAGATTCCTAGTGCCTGTTTTTGTAATTTACGTAAATCACATATCACTCTTCTGTGTCTAACTTCTTTTAGCTCAGCATAATGTTTATGGAATTCCTCCATATCATCCTGTGTATTTCATTCAACAAATTTTAATTGATCACTTACTATGTAGTTGGCAGTGCTCTAGTTCATCATTCATCTGTGGCCTACATCCCCCTTACTAATGATCATTATTAAGTACTCATAATTACTACTAAGTGAGTAATTAAAACTGAGTTCAAAAGTTGATGAAATCCCTTGAAAGATATAATTTGGCAAATGAAGTTATAGTTTAGCTGACCGAGTTGGCCAAAGCTCATTTTACACTTGGCCACATTTGAGTTTGCAGTCACCACAAAATGGGGAACAATGTATGTGGAGTCTGCCAGCTGAAAACAGCAGATATAAACGTTTTTATGGTTAAAAATAATCTTTCCTGAAAAGCTGCTAGCAGGATTTATTGTTGAAGTCAACAGAGTTTGGAAACTCTTTTGGAAACTCTAGCTCAATGTCTGTTGGGTCTAGAAAAGAGTGGGAAGATTCATCAAAACAGGGGATTGCCTATGGAGCACAAAATCATGTATACATTCGTTCCATAAATCAATAGCCACTTGGAATAGGTAGCCAATCAAAGCGGTTGTTTATAGAGTGAAAAAATTTGCACTAGATAGCATAGCTATAATATTTATTAAGAACAGGATACTTGTCATTTTTCAGTACTTTTGAAAACATTTAACATGCAAGTTACTAGGGGAAATATATGAGCTTAATGAAATGAAAGGGCAGAATAAAGAAATAGGGTTGCTTGCTCTTCTAAATAACAAACGTGTCTCACTGCCCCTTGTCAGGAGCACATGAGGGAAGAGTACATTGTACCCTTTATTCAATTATATTTCATCAAGATTGGAGACTGGTAAGAGGCAGGAGAGGTTAGGGGTTAGACCCAAACTCAGAGTGATTTCAGCAATTCGTTTATGTCTTCTCTTCAAAACTCACTTTGTAGAACAATAACCTGAGAGGTTTACCTGGCACAGGAGGTCACCAGCTCAGTATAGAAAGATCCTGTGGATATAAAGGAAATTGATATCCAAGATGGCAGTGAAATGGTATTAACTGGAACTCTGAAAGAAGACAGGAAAACAGAGTTGGGGATGTCAGAATGGGTAGAGATAGCTTTCCGGAAAGTGTGACCTCAATGAAGAAAGCCCCTGTGGTGAGAAGTGCAAAATTTTAATAAAAGCCAATGTGACTAAAGGGCAGGGGACACTGGGGCAGTGAAATGAGGTTAGCCTGGAAGGCAGGGACAGATACTGCAGGCACTTGTAGACCTCGTAAGTGACTTTGATCTTGATCTTGATCTTGAGAGTAATAGGATCTCACAGACTGGCTGTAAACAACAGAGTTAAATGATCAGCTTTGCATTGTTTAAAAAATGATATAGAAAATAGATTTTTAAAAGACAAGAAAAGTAGAATATGTACTTGCTGTACTGCAATGAGGAGGTCAAACGTTGGCAGGACATAAAAGAAAAACTAAATAAGGAATTGTAAGATATGAATTCCCCGTTTTTCCCTCTAATAAACATTTACATGACCATGGAAAATTAATTTATCAGAGATTTAGGTTCCTAAAATTTAGCAATACTAATACTGTGTTCATCGTATAATTGTGAGAGGTAAATGGAATGATATATATATACCTTATTAGAGACTGAAGAATATGGCTAGTTGCTATTTAAACAATAATTGAAATAAATAAAAACTTTGCAAGAAAACTTGCAAAGATAGAAAATTACTTTGAAGAGTACACCTGAAGTTAGATCAGAAGATGAATTTCAGTTTTCTTAAGTAAGTATTTCAGTGACTTTAATTATTTAAAAATAATTAAAGAAAGTTGGATTGAAACTAAAACCTATGGTGACATATGAAAAGAACTTCACAGTAATAAACAGACATACACACACAGTCACACATGCTTTTCCAGGGTTAGAAGAGTCAAAGAATTTTTTCCAAAGTAATAAATTAATTCACCAGATTCAGGAATTCTTTACATTTTCTTGGAACATAGCATAGATAATGGATAGCATGTAGTTTGTCACATTGACTGAATTCTTAGAGTCATGCCAACGAAAAAATATACAAATTCCATTAGGCTTAAGTGATGACAACCCCTCATTTTAGCTATTTTCTTTAGATACAAAAATCTCTCAAGCATCAATGTAGGCATTCCAGGGAGTAAAACATGTTATTTGAACATAATCTTTAAAAAATATTTTCTTCATAGGATAGAATAGCAAGTGAGAAGAGAAGAGAGAGACCACATTAAAAAAATCTCACAAACTGTTATTTAATATTTTTATATAAGATGGATAGGGTATTATCAATCAAGCAGAACAAGTTTAGTTTTAGATCTTTTCTAAAAGAAAATATTTTCTATTGTGATGATGTAGAAAAAATATTTCAGATATATTTAAGTAACATGAATATTTTTTACTATTTCTGAGGTATGTATTTGTTCATTTCAAATGCAAACCAAAAATGGCCTAGGCACAGGAAGAAATGTTTTTAATACCATATTTTACTGGCATTTTATATTTTATTTATTTTTTAAATATATATTTTATTGATTTTTTACAGAGAGGAAGGGAGAGGGATAGAGAAACATCGATGAGAGAGAAACATCGATCAGCTGCCTCCTGCACACCCCCCACTGGGGATGTGCCTGCAACCAAGGTACATACCCTTGATCAGTATCGAACCTGGGACCCTTCAGTCTGCAGGCCGATGCTCTATCCACTGAGCCAAACCGATTAGGGCTGGCATTTTATATTTTTAAAAACTGGATAAATGAAAGAAAAAAGGGAAAGGAGGAAAAATAGGAAGACAGAGGAGAAGGGAAAAAGAAATGAAAGGATGAAGAAAGGAAGGGAGAATGGAAGAAATTTAGAAAGAAAAAATAAACAAAAATAAAAGTAAAGCATAAGCAATGACCATATTTCACACTCTAGGTCTCAGTTCATAAGGTCAAATTTTACTCAAATTAATAAATGAAAATTTAAGGGATACATACTAAAACAACAACAACATAATTACCTGTATTATTGACCACTACATAAATAAAACTCAAAAATTTAAATATAGCAGTAAATCTTTCAAAGGAGAGGTGTGTTGTTTTTTAGTTTTGTGTTTATTTTGAAAGAGATATAAAAGTTCATTGAATATTTTCATTTTCTTTACAGTAGATTTGGGAGGATGGTAATGTTTGTATCTATATAGCTCAATAAGACATTGAAGAGCCTAATGGGTCAGAAGCCACTCACTTCAGAAATTTAGATGTCAATACCAGCTTGATCTCAATTTTATTTCCTGAGGTATAATTGACATATAACATTATATTAGTTTTAGGTGTACAATATAATGATTTGATATTTGCATTCATTGTAAAATGATCACCACAACAGTTCAATATAACATTCGTCATCATAAATAGCTATAACATTTTTTTAGTCTCAATTCTTCATAGTTATCAATAAATTTATCATTTCGTACAGAGGAGGGGGAAAATACTATTTTTAAGACAGGCATATAATGCAATTTCTTATATAATTAGAGTTTACAAGAAAATTAAATATTTATCTTTAAAATTACTATTGTTAATAGCTATGATAGCAAGAATATATGTTTTCCAACAATGCATTGCAGGACTTAGTAGCAGACAAGGAAATTCATAAAATACTTTTTACTGTAGTGTGACTTGAGGGTATATAACACCTTATTCTTAAAGTGTTTGGACCCAACCCAAACAAATAAAATAATAGAATCCCTGACAGTTTTGTTTCAAAATTGGCTTAACTTGTACTTTTTGGATGTTGTACACCTATAAAGTTGACTACTGGAATCACTGTCTTTTAAAGAATTCTTCAAGATTGGATTACTTTTGTAGAGATTATCTGATTTAGACATTTCAGGGCAGAGTCAGGATTTGGAATGTCCTCCAGAGAAATGTACTTACATCATGTGATACTATATTTAATTAAAAATAAATGTAAAATCAAACAAGAATGAATATTGAGATTCTTCCATTACCTTACAAATGTTATGAAGTACTATTAAATTCCCAAAGGTATTAAAGTATATAAAGTTGAGTTGAGCAATTCTATTAAACGGGTAGGAATAGATTTTTTTATTTTATAAGAGGAAGTAAAAGTATAAAGTAATCATGAGGAACAAGTAGCCTTAGCCAGACATGGCTCTGTAATGCATATTCCTATTTGTTACATCAGCAAGGAAACATTAAGGGCAATGCATTTCTCTAAAAGAATTTTTAGCCTGTTCATCCTGATCTCATGCAACTGGCCTTTCTTCCTCTTGAATTACCCCCCTTAACTTGCTTCATTTTTAGAATTAAATCATTACTCAGAACCATTCCAAAACCAAAATTGAATCATATAATTAAATTATTGCTATGTTTTAGGTATTTTAGTTTTATGTTGCTGATAATGGATAATCACTTTCTGAAATAAAATAAACATTCACTCTACTTTGATGAGTATTAAAGGGGCTACATCATAGGGTAAATACATTTGGGTAAATTTTCATAAAAAGTCTACTTCCAATATTATATATTTCTTAGAAATATCTACATTCATGATATGAAAACAATTCTAAGAAAACCTTATAATGTATTTACAAAATCTGTAGCAGAGTTAAGTTGTGTGAAGTTGATCTTTCCTCGTTACTTAGCTTAAACATTGAAAATCTATAAGTTAAATAAACCAAAACAAATGTTTGCAGACTCTCAATCATAAAACAATCAGCCCACTCACCTACAAATCTGTAGGCACATTGGGACTATCAAAGTTACATGTTTTTCCTGGATGTAAAAAACACTGTCGCAATCAGTACTGGATATCAATAAAAACTAGATAGTAAAAATATGTTAAAAAGTTATAATAGGACATAAAATATAAGCCAAATGGAATTCCTTCATCCACTTTTAAGAGAACAAGAAAATCAGGGAAGGGCCCTAGCCAGTTCGGCTCAGTGGACAGTGTTGGCCTGAGGACTGAAGGGTCCCAGGTTTGATTCCGGTCAAGGGCACGTGCCTGGGTTGTAGGACTGATCCAGCAGATCTTTTTCTTTAAAAAAAGAAAGTCAGGGAAGGAATGAGATGTCAGCTGGAAGGTGAAAGAAAAACATAAAGTCCATTCATACCACAAAAAGCATAAGTGCACACACAGATGGGAGAGACAAGAATAGAGAAGAAAATAGACATGTATTGAGCATGTATAATGCACCATTGCCTTTGTACATACATATGCTGATTAATATTTTTCATGAGCCTACATGACATAAGTTCTTTTTAATCCCTATTTCACAGATAAGAAAATTAAAATCAGGAAGGTTAACTAATTTGCCCAAGATCATATAATTAGTAAGCAAATAGATTTATCTGGCTCAAATTGACATGATGTTTCTGTCACATGTGTTTCTGATTGATAAATCTCTAAAATCTCTAAGCAATTTTCCAGAGTACTGGTCTGGTGTAAAGAATGAATGTGGTTAACTCCAAATGCAAAATATTTTATCAAAAAAATGGTTATATCCATTTTGAGTTTATTTTTGCATATTGTATAAGTTGGTGGTCTAGTTTCATTTTTTTGCATGTATCTGATGGGAAACCATAACAATCTTAGAGGAATCCACAGGCAGCAAAATCTCAGACATATGCCAAAGCAATATCTTCACCGATACAGCTCCTAGGGCAATGGAAACTAAAGATAAAATAAACACATGGGACTACATCAAAATAAAAAGCTTCTGCACAGCAAAAGAAACCATCAACAAAACAACAAGAAAGCCCACTTCATGAGAGAATATATTTGCCAATGTTATCTCCTATAAGAGTTTAATCTCCAACATTTACTGGGAACTCATACAACTTAACAAAAGGAAGATAAACAATCAAATCAAAAAATGGGCAAAGGACCTAAATAGACACTGTTCAAAGAGGACATTCAGAAGGCCAAGAGACATATGAAAACATGCTCAAAGTCACTAATCATCTGAGAGATGCAAATCAAAACGACAATGAGGTACCATCTCATACCTGTCAGAATGGCTATCATCAACAAATCAACAAAGGACAAGTGCTGGCGAGGATGCAGAGAAAAAGAAACCCTTGTGCACTGCTGGTGGGAATGCAGACTGGTGCAGCCACTGTGGAGAACAGTATGGAGTTTCCTCAAAAAACTAAAAATGGAACTGCCATTTGACCCAGTGATCCCACTTTCAGGGATATATCCTAAGAAACTAGAAACACCAATCAGAAAGGATATATGCACCCTATGTTCATAGCAACACAGTTTACAATAGCTAAAATTTAGAAACAGCTTAAGTGCCCAACAGCAGATGAGTGGATTAGAAAACTGTGGTACATCTACACAATGGAATACTCCACTACTGTAAAAAGGAAGGGACTCCTACCATTTGCAACAGCATGGATGGACCTGGAGAGCATTATGCTAAGCAAAATAAGTCAGTCAGAGAAAGATAAATATTACATGGTCTCACTCATTTGTGGAATCTAATGAGTAACATAAACCAATGAACAAAAACAGATCCAGAGACAGAGAAGCATCGATCAGACCCTCAAACCTCAGACGGAAGGCAGGGGAAGGTGGGGGAAGGAAGAGAGATCAACCAAAGGACTTGTATGCATACATATAAGCATAACCAATGGACACAGACACTAGGGGGTGAGGGCACAAGCAGGAGGGAGCTTTGGGGGGACATTAGGGGGTAAGGACACATATGTAATACCTTCATCAATAAAGAAAAAATAAATAAATAAAAAGAAAGATAAAGGCAAACACGCAAAAAAAAAAAGTCTATAGCCTTTAATGGAGAATCAGACCAATAATGAAAACTCCAGGAGACAATTTTTCTTCCTTCTTTCCTTCCTTTCTCCCTCCCTTCCTCTCTCCTTTTCCTCCCTACTTTCTTCCTCTTTCTTTTTTTCTTTGTTTAGACTTCAAAAATAGAAAGAATATTCCAATACACATACATTTTCCACTATGAACTTTATTTTTTAATATATTTGTATTGATTTCAGAGAAGAAGGGAGAGGGAGAGAGAGATAGAAACATCAATAATGAGAGAGAATCATTAATGGACTGCCTCCTGCATGCCCCACACTGAGGTTTGAATCTGCAACCCGGGCATGTGCCCTGACCGGGATCTCCCAGTTCATAGGTTGATACTCAACCACTGCGCCATGCAGGCTGGGCTTCACTATGAACTTTAAAACAAACTTAAATAACCAAGCCAATCTGAGTGCATTCTCTCTCCACACCTGGTAGTCTGGCCTGGAAATAGAGACACTAGGGAGAAATCTCTATTCTGTGGGTGGGGGAGTGAAGATAGATGTAGGATAGTAGAGTAGAATGCTGGGTACCATCTTAGCTACTCTTCACCTCTTCTAAGCCATCCCAGTACATATATTAAAGGACTGTGGAGACTCAGTTCAATTTTTCCTCTGCTTCACTAAAAGTAACCAATGGTTGGTACACAGCCCTGCTTCAGCCTGTAGGAGGGAGACTCCCAGCTGGCTCACTTGGTAGAACACGTGCCTATGGTTTGCATCTTGGCTAGGGCTGTATACAAGATGCACGTTATGTCTAGCCTGGTAGCTTGATAGAGTGTTCCATTATTGGCATAGGTGTGCTCTACTGGCCACAAGATGGAAGAAACCTACCTTTTCATAACTGGAACAATTGAAGAGCAAGACAAAATCTTGCAGGAAAACAGAAAATCAAAAGCAAAGGGGAAACGCTATGTGAACCCCACCCTCTCAGAGCCAATATGGCCAAGATAAACCTATTAGAGAAAGATGGGCAGCCAGTAACAGGGAGGCACAGACTCCAGCAGTCATAAACATGTGATTCTGCCAGGAGTGAATCACTAGTTAAGGCTGCAAAAAAGAAGGTTCAAATTGGGCGATGGTAGAATGCCGGGAATGAAGATGGAATGAAGTATCTTGTACAGTTGACTAGAATTGTTTGCTTAAAGGAACAGTATACTGTGGTTTTGTTTGTCTATATATTTCACAGTGTATGTAATAAAATGAGAATATAATACATGTCTAGCTTAGCTTCTATAATAGAGACGAGTGTTGAAAAGATAAATGTTATTTCTTTTCTGTCACAGTTTCCTTATTTTTTTCATTATTTTCTACAAATTGCTTCAGTTATATTTCCAAGTAGTCGAGTTTAACCTTTCAATTTACCAACACATTTAATTTTAAATGATAGCATGAGAATCTTTTAAAAACATATTGCATATTCTTCTTTACAATTTGGGGTATTTCCAATAGATATCAATTATTTTTCCAAGCTATAGTTATGACATTAGAGGCACTAGTTCATTCAGGGTGATATGCTCCTTTTCAAAATAACTGCATTCCATAGAATTCCTGAGATTTTGTTGTTGCTTTTCCTTGTCCTCCTCTTCCTTCTAAGCTGTATCTTACACATTCACGTGACTCCATTTTTTAGTCCTTTTCTATCTGATTTCATACTGTAAAAAATACGGTCATCAAGATAGCATGTAGCCCAGCCTGCATGGCTCAGTGGTTGAGCATTGACCTGTGAAGCAGGAGGTCACAGTTCCATCCCCTATCAGGGCACATCCTGGGTTTCAGGTTCAATCCCCAGTGGGGTGTGCAGGAGGCAGCCAATCAATGATTCTCTCTCATCATTGATGTTTCTGCCTCTTCCTCTTCCTTCCTCTCTGAAATCAATAAAATTTTTTTAAAAAGATAGCATGTAGAAAGATAGTATAAGGCCCTGAGTACCTAGTAGCTCCCAAATAATAATATGTCTTTGATAGTTAAAATTACTAATTTAAAAAGGCCTTAGGGAAACACCACTTTTAAAAGCACAGTGCTGGTTCTGTTATTCATGTGACAAATTATATTAGATCCATAATATAGGATACACACACAAAAACCCAATTCACGGTACATTAAACCTAAAAGTACATGTTAAACTTGAAAATATTTTTACAAGAAAAACCATTAGAATTAATAACTCATGTTCATAAGGCAACAGATTACACTTGTGCTTCCATATACCAGCTATAAACAATGAGAGAAAAAAAACACTATAAAACTTAAAATAATGTGTAGGAGAATAGCTCTTTTATCTTAGGAAAAGTAAATGTTTATTAAACAAATGTAAATAACTAACACAAGAAAGACAAAGATAAAAATTTTAAGTTTTAACATTTCCACTCATGAAAACAGGCAATATCTAAATGAAAATAAAAGCCAGGTGAAATCTTAAGTCTGTCTCTGGTCCCTCTAACTCTGAGTCTTGCCCAGGGCCTGCACATGGTTTTCTAGACACCCAGGCATACATGAGAATATTTCAAAGCCTTTATTCTCCAAAGTGGTTTACTCCCCAGTCTTTCTTCCCAGGTTTTGGGCATGTCTTGCTGTTTTTAATACATAGCAGCAGCTTGTCTATGTGCCCATCAATATATTTTTTAAAAATACATTTTTATTGATTTCAGAGAGGAAGGGAGGGGGAGAGAGAGAGAGAAATATCAATGATGAGAATTATTGATCGGCTGCCTCCTACATATCCTCTACTGAGGATGGAACCTGCGACCAGGGTATGTGCACTGACCAGGAATCAAATTGTGAGCTCCTGGTTCATGGGTCAGTGCTCAACCACTGAGCCACACCAGCTGGGCAATGCCTGTCAATATTTTTGAGGCCCATTCTACACATAGCCAATTTTCCACCCTAAGAGAGTTTGGAGTTGGGTGAAACAAAAGCATAAATCCCCTTGTGTCAGACCCTCAGGGAGCCCCCCAGGAAGGTTCAAACGGATGAACATAATTCCTTGGGAATAGGTGCACTCTCCTCCCACCAGAACCAGGCTGCCACCTTCAAGACCACTGCTATGCCAGGGAGGGGAATGGGGCAGGAACTCGTGAAAATGTCACAAAACTCTCCCGATTCAGCATTTGCTTGGCTGCCAGGAATGCCTGACTGTCTTCCAGAGTTCCAATAAACTGGATTCTGACAGCTTTTTCCCAGTGTTGTCAGTATCTCTGGAGATTGACCTCCAGAGTCCCCTACTCTTCCATTTTCACCAACATCATTCAGTTCTGTAAGTGATATTTTGAAGTTTAAATCTTTATGTGAACATCTTAATTGAACTGTGTGTACTTTTTTCTGAAAGAAATAACAAATCACAAGAAAGCCAAAAGCAGAAATTTCTCCAGCACTAATAAACTTGTGAAAATAATAAAAAACCATAATATATAAGAATTATTCTCCAAAATTTGTAAAGAATTCTTATGAATGAATAAAATAAAAAATAAGCTATTTTACAAAAGAGGTAAAGGTTATTCAGGTAAGGCAGTTTCTAGAGGAAGAAGCCCAACTGTGTGTGTGTGTGTGTGTGTGTGTGTGTGTGTGTATTTGAAAATGTGTTAAATAAAAACCACCATAAGAAAAAATTATCTCTCCCACCTTCCCTCCTCTCTCTCTCTCTCTCTCTCCCTCTCTTCCTTCCATTCCTCTCTCTCTCTCTCTCTCTCTCTCTCTCTCTCTCTCTTTCTCTCTCTCTCTCTCTCACACACATACACAGTAAATGTTGCTAACAACAAAGAACAACAGAATATTTTGTGCCTGCCTGATTGAGAGAGAGAACAACCTACTCTCTTTCAATTCTCTCTACACATATACTGAAAAATATAAGGACTGAAATGCTGTTGCAGCATTGCTATAAGAACAAAATATCCATTGCTATAAGAATAAATAGCCCTAGCTGGTTTGGCTCAGTGGATAGATCATTGGCCCAATTAAAGGGTCCCAGGTTTGATTCTGATCAAGGGCACATAGCTTGGTTGCAGGTTCTCCGGCCCTGGTCGGGGTGGGTGCAGGAGGCAGACAATCAATGTGTCTTTCTCACATAGATGTTTCTCTCTGTCTCTGCCTCTCCCTTCCACTCTCTCTAAAAATCAATGGAAAAATATCCTCGGCTGAGGATTTTTAAAAAAAGATGAATAAATAATGAAATTGTGGGAGAGTATGTTGAGCCCATCAATTGACTTAATCGTGTTTTCTTTCTTGAGCTGGACACTGAAAATATAGGTGTTTATTATATGTTCTTTATCATTTTTAGACTATTAATATATATATATATATATATATATATATATATATAATCATTTAAAAAATAAAAACAAAGTATGATGTAAAATAAAGAAAAAGAATATTTGAGTTTGAATCCCTGTCTCCTATTTATCGCTTATATAAACTTGAGAAAAATCACCTACCTTCTGTACATTTGTCTGTCTCCAGTAATATAGTAACACATTTATAATAATTATACCTGTTCTACATATTCCCAAAGTTTCAAGAAGATCAATAAAATAATGCATGTAAAAGTGTTCTGTCTGTTAAAAAATAAAATAAATATTAGTTTTTATAATCATATTTATTTTTATTATTGTAATTGCAGTATTATTACTATTATTATTATATTTATAACTTGGGCAAGTAATTTACACTGGCTGGTTTATTTGAAAATGAGAGTTTGAACCAAATTAGTTTTAAGGTGTCTCCCCATTTAACATTCTAAAATTGTATTATAACTTGAATTAAATATTGGAAAATAAAGTAATGATGTTTATTGGTTTGGACAATGCAATAATAAGTAATGATCATAACACATTACTTTTGATGAAAGTTTAAACATGTAAAAGTAACACTTTTAATACTAAGCAGGGCTAAAATTATTAACTTCAATAGCCATTCTTATGAGTTTGCATCACTTTATGCTGAAAAATGAATCAAGAAAGCTTGGAAAGAATTGGCCAAATGCCTCTAAGTGAGTACAAGAGAAGTTATTTAAAGATAATACTAAATGACATAAAGGATGATCAACACATTTTAACAGAACTGCTTATTTAGTGATGCCAGAACTTCTGGGAATATATTAACACATTAGATGAGATAATACTCTGAATCCAAGTGTTAACAACTGAAAAATCAACTAGATTTTTCCCATCACAATCAGAAATGGAGACTATCAGCACGAAGAACAACCCTTTGACCCACTCATAAGAAGTCATATTCACCTTTGGTGGTTCTGGAGCCTAAATATAAAACCCAGTGGCAATGTGAGGTCTCTAAGCAGTCCATAGAAACTACCCCCTAATAAAGCCCTGCTTTGCAAAATTTGTTTAAAGGTGACCAACTATGATTCTATTCACTTAAATATGATAATCACAAGACAAAAGCGACAAACAAGCAATCAGAGACAAAGTACGTAAAAGTCAGGGCTCTGGAGTAAGCCAGTCTGGAATCAAACCCTGTCTCCACCATTTCCTGGCTAAATGAGTTCAATGTCTTCATCTGTAAAATGTCAATAATAACAACATTTCTCATATGGATTTCTGCAGAATTGGATGAGTAAATATGTATCATGTGCTTAACAAGCACCAGGTATCTCTCTTCAACCACTCAGTAATGGTTAGCTGCTACAGCCATGTGTTGAGGGTGAAATGTATGTGAATGTCTGAGAATGTTGTTATAAATAACCTTAAAAAGTCAGAATGCTGTATTATCTATTTATACATCTTAAACTTGTCTTCCTAGAGCTCTGAATCACAGAGGTTATTGGCTATAAAATTTGGCAGGTTTATTAGGTAGCTGTCTCTGTTGCCTAAAATTACAGTAACTTTGTCTTAGAATATTTTACTGTAATTCATAAGTGACCTATTCTTTCTTTTTACTTTTACATTTCTATATTCACTAGTCTTCTCCCGAACTTTCTCTATGATCTGGTTTGGATTTTTTTTCTTTAGATGAACAAGATTTTATTTATCTTTGTTGAATAGCCTATTTCTGTTTCTTCTAATTTCAAAGTACTTAAAGTAATTTCTCAGTTATTTTAAAGGTATAATTTATTAGTAATGTTTATGTTCACAAATAAAGTATGTTTTCTCTATTCAAATGTAGAGGAAAATGAAATACTCTGATACATTGTAGGGAGATGTCAAATGTAATGTTATTCAACCACACCCAACCAAATTCCTCAAATTTTTGTTTATCTTCATCATACAACTTCAGAATCAGAGGAATCATCCATTTTTAATACTTGGAGGAATCATAGCAGTCATCTGATGCAAACTCCTCATTTTCACATGAGAATCTCAGTGCCTGCATTAGTTGGATAAATTAATCAAGTGAACTGGGATTATACACCAAATCTATTGACT
Organism: Myotis lucifugus; assembly: GCF_000147115.1. Classification (NCBI taxonomy): domain Eukaryota; kingdom Metazoa; phylum Chordata; class Mammalia; order Chiroptera; family Vespertilionidae; genus Myotis; species Myotis lucifugus. The sequence continues at coordinate 1,993,195 of NW_005871211.1, read as the reverse complement.
AAATTCTGAGTCATTTCTGATAAAACATGCCAGTAATACAAGCATATGAGTCAAGTGCCAAACTGCAGATAATTTTATTTAAATCCAATATATCCTCAATTATTTATTTCTTCTACCATGTTAAGAAAATTTTGACTGTGTCATGAGAGTTTGATACTTAACATTTTTAAAAAGATATTCAAAAGGTTACTTTCAAGTAACTTTAAATCCAACTTAGACCAACCTTTTTACACAGACACATCTCATTTATTCCAGTTGACATACATGTAAGCCACGAACAAGTTAATAATCCTCTCTATTACAAACAAGTTAATAATCCTCTCTATTTTGGGATAATGTTTATATCTGTATTTTAGAAACTGTTGAGTACTATAGGTAGCTTTGCACCTCCTGGGATGCCCATCCTAGGCACACTCTATAGTCAATTCTGTGTGATATAGATTAAATAAAGATTGATAATTCATTGATGGTGTGATTCTATTGGTGGTGATGGGGGTGGTAGTCTTGGTGGTGAAGTTGGTGATGGTGTGAAGGAGAAAAAGGTTCTATTTTTTCACACTTACCATTAGAAGTGCCAGAAATGTTCTCTCAGAACTCTGAAAGTTACAGTATGGCATCAACACCTATGGATGACAGTTTCATCTTTACCCTGTGTTAGCATTCTTCTCTTTCACTGTGAAGTGGCTTATCCATTCTCATCTTTCAGGTCCTACAAAAATGACCTTCCACAGAGAAGCCTGCTCTAGAAAATAAAATAAAATAAAATAAAATAAAATAAAATAAAATAAAATAAAATAAAATAGTAAATCTGCTCTCCTAATTGACTCTCTATCTTTATTACTCCAATTTATTTAATTTATAACCCTGTGGTCTTGGGCACGTTACATTTTGTTTCCAAGTTTTTACTTTATTACCTACAAAATGGGGATGACCCTAATGTCTCCTTTTCAGAGTTGGTGTAAAATTTATAATGGAATAAAAGGTGTGAGATATCTACTAAAACTCAATAAATGGTAACGGTTTTATGATCTTATCCCCTATAGTTGAAAAACACAACAGTGCTAAAATACTGTGTCAGCTACTGATGAGGCAAAATGACATTAACGACACAAGTATTTCCCAATTTTAACTTCTATTTCAGGTCAGTAACCTGTAAGTATTAACATGACAGGGGGACATGTCAGTCTTCTACCTTGGCTTATGTCACTTCTGTCATGGACCGAGGCATCTCTTGGAAGGCCCTGGATCAGTAAGCCAAGCCAAAACCACTTTTTACTTTGATTCTGGCCACATGCTTGGTGTTGCTAGAAGTCTGAGGGAATTAGATGTAAGTAGAACAGTACAAACAGGTAATTCCGGGCCTTTATTTTACTTTATCCTTCCCAAGTTGCATTGTCATGTGGTTTATGTCCTCTTATTTCTCTCCCTAGCGAAGGGAAAGCACTGCTATTAATAGAGAAAAATACTAACAAGCCAACTTCACACATTTTTGGTTTGCATGGTTGTATTAGCCTTCAAACCATAATGTGACATCTCCTATCAGTGGCGAGTAAACATGTTTCTTTTTAAAAATATATATATTTTATTGACTTTTTACAGAGAGGAAGGGAGAGGGATAGAGAGTTAGAAACATCAATCAGCTGCCTCCCACACACCCCCTACTGGGTATGTGCCCTCAACCAAGGTACATGCCCTTGACTGGAATCGAACCTGGGACCCTTGAGTCTGCAGGCCGATGCTCTATCCACTGAGTCAAACCAGTTAGGGCAACATGTTTCTATGTTATTTGTTTTATCTGCTGGAGTCACTAGGCAGGATTATGTATATGTCTCCTGTCATAACATTCATTGCACTTTACAGGGATTCATTGTGCAAAAGTCTGTCCTCCTTTCTACAAAGAGACTTCCACACATTTCTCAGCACCTGTACAATGCACTAATGGCTAAAAGAACACGTTAAAAAGCCATGGATTCATAAATGAATGAACACAACAGTGGGAGGATGGAAGGAATCAGCTGAATCTTCACATTTTGAGGGCTTCCTAGTGAAAGAGAATATCCTAAACCCAAGAACAAGAAGAGGAAATCTCTAGCTGAACTATCATTGATGTAGTTAGGGACAACACATACTGGCCACAAAACTTGAAAGATGAATTATGCTGAGAATATGAAAGTGACATTTAAGGGAAAGGATTCTCATGAAAAGGATTCCGTAAAGGACGCCAAGTTGAAGTAAACCATCAGGTGGGTGAGGAGTCAGAAACCCCAAGAACCTGGAGTGCTAAGAACCCAAGACAAAGGGAGGAAAGGGAAATAATTCTGGAAAAGCAGATTGGAGAAAGAGAAGGTTCTATTTCAAATTCAAAGATTTCCAGAAGGAAAGATTACAAAACGATCTTTCAATTCAGAGAAAATGGAATTTGTAAAGCATGAGAAAATAGCTCAAATTTCTGAGAATTCAAATGAGAGCCAGGTGAAGCAGTTCGTTTTTAAAAATTAATATTTTTCTTAAAAATTATATATATATATATTTTTTTTTCCTGGTCCTGATGGATTTATGTTGGTATTTTCTCACAGTTTTATATAGAAGATTGGTCCTGTTAAAAAAAAGAAGAACAAATATAAAATGTAAAAATGTATCAGTGAGAACAGTAAGGAAAAGACTAAGAAAGAATGAGTAGTCAATTAAAAAAACAATTACTGAGTTTTGAGGTTTTAAACAAACAAAAGTAAACTGGTTTGCATCACTGTCCTATTTGGAAGACACATAAAAGTATTACTAACGTATTTGCAAAGCAAGGAAAAACATACTTTAACAAATTTCCTTTTGATTTTGTCCATAAAGTATTTGCCATTAAACAAAGAAAACGGATATAGCAAGGCTTTAGTTAGGTTGCTGAGCTATTATTCACCACATATAGCAAAAAATTCCCCAATCGAAAAGGAAAGAAACTTTACAATAAACTGCCATTTTTTTCCACTATAAAAAAACTATGATTTCTTGCTGTTTACCACTTGCCATAAATCAGCTACTTTTCTAAGCAGTAATAAAACTCCTTTTGGAATGGAGACATTGTAAATTGTGCTGGCCCACTGCTGACAGTAGAGATTTTTTAGAAAGCTCAGTTTTTGTACACACACAAAACAATACCAGGGCATGAAAAGATTTGTAAGCTCAAAGCCCTATTCATTTCTATGGGAGAGTTGTATCATATTTATGCTAATTACATATTCATTCCATTTGGAGAGAAAAACATTAAGGAATGTGCTTTCTGAACAAAGAGTATAAATAAGAAAACAATTACTGCCACTGTCTATCAATTTCTCTGTTGATAAACGAATCACTGCTTGTTACTTTTAGCAAGCATTTCAGTTATCTGAAGCTTGATTTATCTGAAAAGGAAAATTCCATGACCTTAGATAAAAATGAGTAATAAAAGTGAAACTGGGAAGTTGCTTCCCAAATGGAGGGAATAAGCAAAAGTGGGAGAGAAACAAGATAGCAACAGTTCTTCGTTTGTATCGTTCACCACAGGCAGTATTTTGATAACCAGTGAAGTGAATCCTTAGGAAAGAAAAAAAATCACAGAATATGTTGACACATCACTGAATAACCAGAAAGGGCGGAGGTGCGAGTAGAAAACAGAATGCTACAGGATTTTGCAGATGTTATTGCTTTTGTTGTTTTCAACACATTGCTAAAACAACATTTCAGTTATAGCTTTCATGAGGTACAAACGAGTATTTTCAAAAAGCAACATTTGGAAGTTCTTACTATGCACATGAATGCTGGCATGGTGCCATATAAAGATAATTTAACAAAATTGCATTTAATATGAAGAATCGAGGTCCAATGGGCTTTTTTCATTGGCGGTTTAAAATTTTAAAAGATAGAGGTGAACCAAAGAAGGAGAGAATTAGTTTTACAGTTAGAATATGTGACAAAAGTCATAGAATGGGAAGGAACTATAGTTTGTGTAACAGAACTATCTACCTAAGGCAGGAATGTCCTCTTGATCAATGCTTCAATGTACATAGCAGTCACCTGAGGACACTGTGAAAATGCAGGTTTCAGAGGAGGCCTGGGATTCTGCATTCCTAACAAGGTCTCAGGCCATAGCAATTATGCTCTTCTGTGGACCTCAGAATAGGCAAAAATTGTCTAATTGGTCTATTGTGAACAGTTCGCATAGGAGGAGGCGAATTTGGTTTGGGGCAGTCAAACTGTTTTCCTTTCATTAAGTCAAAATTTGCCTTTCAATAAATTCATCCATGGATCCCAGTTTCAGCTTTCAGAATCAGAACTACTAAATCTAGTTTCTCTTTTACCTGAAATAATAAACTCAAGAAATGTACCCCCCTTGAATCTTTTCTTTGTGAGAAAATTGCATATCCAATAAAGTAATGGTTTTGAGTCCTTTCTGCTATCTTGCTTGCTCTGTAATGAATATGTTTCAAGGTATAATGTTCGTCTAAAATCGAGGCCCCAAAACATGAACGCAAGACTCCAGTTCTGATTGCATTGGCAGTTATTATGGTTCTATTTATGATCCCATGTTTCTATAAGACACATTGAATATGTCTACATTTGTGTAAAACTCATGGACTCAGCCCAAAGTACACTGTACATGCTTAATAATTTCCTAGAAAACAGCCCTTTCTGAAATGGAAATGATTAAGTAGCTAAACTACTAATTAAATAGCTAACCTTTTCTTTCTGGCATGGTGAACTCTCATGAAAATTTTCTCACTGGAATCATCACCTAGTTCACAACCTCATTCTCTCCCTTTCCCTGTCATTACTCTCACACTGCAGCCTTACAAGTCTTAAAACTTTTGAACTCCAGTGACCTTCTGCTCCACTCCAACTGAACCATTTATTGGCATGTCCGCACCCCGGTTGTGTCATCCTTTGAAACCGCTTCGTTCCAAGTTCTCATAGTCTGACCACTGCTTCAACCTGAACACCACATGCTGCTCCATAATGCACAGACCTAATTTGTGTCTTCATTGTGACCCTCACGCCCTCGATCTCTTCATGCTGTCATAGTCCATTATGTCCACATGATTTCATTTTCTTTCAACCCAGTTTGCAACTTCTTGTTAAAACAGTTTGAGAGGCTTCTTGCAGTGTATCTGCAATGCTTTCTGCAGGGTCCACACTTATGTTCCCCAATTCTAGCTCTGGGATATCTTTATCTGTTTTCTTTTTCTTTTCTTTTTTTAAATATATTTTATTGATTTTTTACAGAGAGGAAGGGAGAGAGATAGAGAGTTAGAAACATCGATCAGCTGCCTCCTGCACATCTCCTACTGGGGATGTGCCCGCAACCCAGGTACATGCCCTTGACCGAAATCGAACCTGGGACCTTTCAGTCCGCAAGCCGACGCTCTATCCACTGAGCCAAACCGGTTTCAGCTTTATCTGTTTTCTTTACTCCTGTCTCTACAAAGGTGCATGGCTGGAGGAGGTAGGAGGAAGTAGGCAGAAGTCTTTAAGTTACTGATTGCATTAGAAATGCAAGTGATCCAGACTTCATTTTGATTCGACATTTCACTCTCTGTAGCAATGAAGCCAAACCTTCTTCAACATCTTGAAGTTTCCAACCCTTCCTGGAATCATAAATGTCAGCAGTTGAACAGATGATCTCACTGACAATTCACTGAAATAGCGAGCCCACCTGGCATCTGATCTCTCAACCTCCCCGCTCTCCTAAGGCTGTGTTTGTATTTTGCATGCCTTTTCTTCCTTCTATAAATGCTAAGGTTAAAATGAGTACGTATTTCTACTTAACACTTTCCTGCCTAGGACAATGTGCTGTTCTATCCATTATACCTCCTGGCATGATTTTCAGTCTTCATACTAGATTTATACTCTATCCAGAAACATGTTCAAATTTTTATATCCTTCTGTCAACCAGTTTACTTTGTAAACCCTTGCAATTTGATTCTCCTTCATCATCTTCCAAATCACCATCTCACACACTGAAACTAATATATTGAAAGTCACTTCCAATCAAGTTTAATATAATTTTCTCAATTATGTTCTTTGTTACCCTTTCCATAGCACTTTATATTACTGATTTCCTGTTCTCTTTTAAAGGTTTTTTTTTCTGAATTCCATTATATTGTATTATTCTGGCTCTTCTATTCCTCTGCTCCTGTGTGCAATTAATTGTAAAATGTGCCTAGCAGATGATTTTTCCCATTTCTTTCACTTCTTATTAAAGGCTACATTCTCAACCATCTTCTCTCTATGACTGTCCATTAGTGACCTACCACCCAGGTATTATGACAATGACTGCCACATCTATATTTTAGCCCACATTTGTTTATCTATAATATCAGAGACATAAAGGAATCAGTCCCCTGCAATAATTCCACGTGAAAAATGCTAAACTTTTGCCAAATGTAACTGACAGATGAAATTGATTATCTAATGTTTACCCTGTAGTCACAATAAACGCAACATACAAATCCTGGTCAAAGATTGATGGTGTGTGGTCTTCATCTTCAACTCCTTCCCTTTTAACTTTTAGCCCCATCAATCCTTTGAATCAAAATAATTGTTTTTCTGTGGTGCTGGCACTGGGAGCAGTGGGGTGATTTAGTGAAAATAAAATTATTCAAAACATGGTGGTTTATGTTTAGATATTTGGTTTGCTTTTAGACTTCAGGTTCTTACTACTGGTTTCTCCATATATTCAGAGTAAATTCTAAATTTTTTTTTACTCTGGCCCAGAGGCCCTGTACTTGGCTACTCTCCCACCCCATCCACTGCCATGCTTTCTTACCTCAATGCCATCCAGCCACACTTCTAATCAACCTATCCATCCTTGCATTCTTGATTGTTTGCTTATCTCTTTATGTGTGACCAACACATCTGCTGCAACGGAAGTTCCTTGAAATTTTTTATCTGTTTTTGTCACCATTACAATTCTTAGTCTCTAGAACAGTGTCTAGTACATGGCAAATGTTCAAAAAAATGTGTGAAGTAGACAAATAAATTGATTCACTAATTGGCCAGTCAATCAATAATCAAAATAATTCTTTGAAAACATTCG
>NW_005871211.1:1934951-1944757 GCF_000147115.1 Myotis lucifugus | reverse complement strand
GGTTGGGAACTTAAAAAAAAGACATTTCAGTGAAAAGAATGTGTAAGGTGGAAAATTGTTGAATTACTCACATCATCGCTATGAGCTCTATAAACTCAAAGCAGGACTTAGAAAAGCAAGTTGCTTCATTTAATATATTAAAATCAAAACAACAACAAAAACTAAACCAAATACCAGTAAAATGCATCAAAACCCAATTATTTAGCTCAAAATTCTGGTAATTTGTAGAGTCTAAGATATAAAAATAAATTAGCAATTTTGATATTTTATTATATATTTTTTTGTGTAAAAGTGATTATTAAGAACAAGTGAAAAAATAAATTATGAAATAATGGCTTATTACAAAAGTAATGGATACAGTGTGTCAAAAGCAAATTATTATCCAAGCTCTGAATTTACCTAACTTACTTTACAAAGGCGAAGCCAATACTTTCATTTCTATATTAATTTAGTTACCCATAAACATGCATATTCTTTCTTGACTAATGTGTTCTACCATTTTTAGCTTAACAAATTTGCTCTTTAAAGCAGTTTAAAATGGAAAATTGCTATATAATTTCAAAAGGCATGCAGTAGTGTATCATAAAACTACTATATGCTCCTTTCACATGATATTTAATGTATGTGTGTTTCAAAGTCCCTTTCAGGAGGCATTAAATTAAATAAGGCCTGAACACTTTATTCCCTAGGTAGTACTATTAAACTTTACTCACAATTTCCAAATGAAACGTTAAGCACTGAAAGATTTTAATCATTTAAAATTGCATACACTTGATTACTTGTTTATGTTATTTTAGTTCCTTTTATGTTATACTACTTTTCATTTTTTGAAGTAACATCTAATTGAGAGAGAAATAAGATCATTTGTTAAAACTAATAGTTTTCTTCAAGCATATATTACTATACAACTCTAAGCTGAGTACCAAATTCCATGTTATTGGATTTTTGGAATTTAGTGTAATAATTCAAGCTAAAGAATTTTTGATAAACAATAATGTTTTTGAAGAAGATCTATAAAAGAATTAAATAATTTTATCATATATCTTCTAATAATATCATATTCTGGAAATATATTGACATTAAAAATTTATTTTTTCAGTCTTGAGAAATATTTATGCCCATCAACAAAAGTCAACTGAACTTTCAATCTTTGCATTTGGCTTCTTCTACTTCAGAATAATTGCATTATTTAAAAATTTATATTGTGTCACTTTCAACAAGGTATGTGGTCATGTATTTGGATTTATATTGTTAATTTTAAAACAATGCTTAAACTTAAAGGTATTTATTATACTGTTTTTTATTGTGTTACCTTTATTTTTTATTAGGCAATGTACACAAAGTTCATAAATATCAGACTATTTAAATTATCTGGGATATTCTATGGCTTTTCTCTCTAATAGTGACAGCATCTTTTTTTAAATATGGTGGAAAATCACACAAAAATTTAGATGTCTACAAAACACATTACTGAGAACATTACTCAAAATATTTCCCTTACACTTCTCTAATCTTTACAGCAACTCTATAAGCTAAATAACATTATAATCATTTTATAGAAACTGATTCCTAATGAAATTAATTTTTCAAGTGCCAATACACAGTAAGAGTAGACTCAAATTCAAAGTAAGCTCATCGAATTATATGTAATATTCTAAATTTCAGCATTTTATCTGTACTCAACTGCTTCTCTTAACTCTGCCTTTCTGAACTTTAAAAATAAATATTATTTTTATCAATAAAAATTCTGATATTGGGGGAAATATTCCTATTTTAACCATATTTGCATATGTAAAAAATGAAAATTTAAATCTATGACACAGATACATTTACTTGGAAAAACAAATGCCTTTATGTTTTACCCTAAACGCATCTCTAAGAGATACTAGCAAAAGCTAAACTTTATGCTATTTATTTAAAATTCTTATACAAAAATCAAGACAAAAATAAATGAATAAAATTTGAGTGGATATATTTTATTATTCATTTTTCCAGCTATATATTGATGACTGTTTTTTTTTTAATCCTCACCCGAGGATATGTTTGCTGATTTGAAGAGAGAGCAAAAGAGAGAGAGAGAGAGCAACATCCATGTGAGAGAGAAACATTGATTGGTTGCCTCCAGCAGGCACCTCGACGAGGGATTGAACCCATAACCTTTTTATTTTTTTGGTGTGCAGGGCAGCACTCCAACCAAGTGAACTACCTGGCTAGGGCTATTGATGATTGTTACTATGAAAGTTTTCATTAACCTGGGAGTCATGTCTGAAAAGTATATGTCTTGTGACTTGAAATTTTGAAACAAGAAAACTGTTCAAATCAGTTTATCATGTTTTATACTATATTGAATTGTCACAATATTGAAATGGTGCAGAACATTTAATCCTATCATGTTTATACATCTTTCAAAGTTTGAAATCAATTATGCTTTCATGTCATTTCAGAAAATTTTTGCCATTCCAACTATAGTTATTGCTAGTCTTAAAAAATAAGTCTTAGAAATTTATATTTATAATAAACTCTCCTACCTTAATATGCCCATGCTTACTTAAGTAAAATATGCAAAAATCACTGAAATATTTTTATACTAGAGACCTGGTGCACAAAATTCGTGCACTCGGGCAGAGGGGGGTGACCTCAGCCTGCCCTGTGCCCTCTCACAGTCCGGGAGCCCTCAGAGGATGTCCCACTGATGGCCCGTCCCATGGAGAGTGAGCCTAAGCCATCAGTCAGACATCCTTAGTGCTGTTGTGGAAACAGGAGAGGCTCCCACCACAGCCACTGTGCTTGCCAGCCATCAGCCCAGCTTCTGGCTGAGCTGTGCTCCCCCTGTGGGTACACACTGACCACCAGGGGGTAGTTCCTGCATTGAGCATCTTCCCCCTGGTGGTCAGTGCGTGTCATAGGGACCAGTCATTCTGCTGTTCAGTCAATTTGCATATTAGCCTTTTATTATATACGATTTATTTACTTCCTTATGATTTTGACAATGATGGATTAACTTACAGAATGTAAGTACTTCTATCAAAACTTGATAAAATGTTGTATATTTATTTATTTATTATATATGAAGGCCCTAGAGAGTTTCTGAGACAACTAGGACTTGAGAGGCCAATATCTTTGAGAAATATAGACCAGTCAACATTTTAGTTGCCTACGACTGCAATCTGTTTCTTTCCCCAGGCCTTTGGTGATTTTTTCTCCCAGAGAAAGATGGAGAAATTACCCAGGGCCAAGTCTAAGAAACCACAAGGACTTTAACTAATAGCATAGGTCTGGAAAGACAACATTGGGGTTTAAAGCTGCCAAGAAAATCAGGAATTGATGTGCCTACATTATATAGAGAAAAATAATAGAGAAAATGGGTGTGACGGTGGAAGGTTTGTCATTTTGAGACATTTGCCAAACTGTTACATTTCTTGGTGCAAAAAAAATTAAGAAGCTAAGCCAAAAGCCACTTAAATTCAGAGTTAATTTTTGGTAGTCCTGTGGTACTAAGAAATTGGAGTTCAGATCTGACCAAGGAAGAAGAGTTTAATAAACACTCAGTTGGGACCCTGGAGATCTAAACAGAATTAGAATGAGCTTTACCAAAACTGCAAACAGTTCTTGACTCAGCTAAGTTCTTCATTAGATTAAGGAGATTTGTTCCCACTCAGGCTGCTTGCCAGAATTAAGGGTTGACCTTCTAAAGAAAAAGATAACACAATCCAGAAACTATAATTTTTATAAAACAATATCTTGCAAAATAAAAAAATGAAATATAACTAAAAATAATGCAATCAATACAAACAGAAAAGTTGGCTATTAGAATAATAAACCATTAATTTTTCTTGAATAAAATATAGGGATAATAACTGAAATAATCTGTACAAGAAAATTTAGAAAAAAAATGAACAAAATAGATAAAAGAATTAATAATTTTTACCAAGTTTTATAATTGATTAAGAAGATTCAAACAGACATTCTATAACTAAGAATGGAATAGCTAAAATTAAAAATTCAATGAATTGTTTTAATAATTAGATTTAGTACCATACAGGAATTTGAACTAAAAGACATTTCTATATAAACAGAAGCATATCCTACAAAATAAATAGGAAGTAAATGAAACAGAATGTAAAATATATGCTGAAAATGTCTAACATACATATAATTGGAGTGTCAAAATTAGAGATGACAGAGAATGCAGCAGAAGCAACATTCAAATAAATAATGGCCCCTCCTTTCCTACATTGCATATGCCAGAAATTTAGGGAATCTAAAGCAAGTAAAAGGAGAAAAGAAAGACAGGGGTGGAGGGACTTGGAATAGATAAATAGAAAATAGGAAGCATAGGAAAAATGTGCATTATCTTCAAAGAGCAACAATAGAACAAGTGATTGATCAAAAGAAATGATGGATACTATTGACAAGGGAAAAATCTATTGGTGAATCTTTAATCTGCAAGCTAGACCTGAGTTCAAATCCTACTCTGAAACTATCACTATAATTTAGAGCAGATTAATTTTCCTCTCTGAGCATATGTTTCTTCATATCAGCAGATCCCACTTATTGTGAAAATTACATATTGAAATTATTACAGCATGTATCAAAATGTCTGACACACCAAACATTCACGAAGTACTAATACCCTTCCTTTCCTCTATATAAAGCAAGCAAAAAAAAAAGTGTGGGAGAAAGAAAGAATATATAAAAGTTTTCTAAACAGACTGTGGTATTCAGTCAGCTAAGTGCATGGGGACCTTGACCTTAGCTTTGGGATCCTCCAGTCAGAAGGGATGGCACTAGAACTACCCAACAGAACATCGGACACTCAAGTCCACATGACTGTATGTTGCCTCCTTCTCTGTCCCGCCCACTCCTCTACTTCAAATGTCATCTAAAGTTATATCTGAATTTTTTTTTAGAAACCTCACAACAAATTCAGAATAATTTTAAACTAAAAACACACCTTACTAACATGTGAAATACTTAATGGTTTCTTTCAGAAAGTCTCATTATTTTTAATCTCTAACATATCAGTAATACCATTTTTCATTGAAACTAAAAATAACCTGTATTTTTTAAATGGGGGTAGTCTTCAATGGATATGAATTAATTATTTAGTCTGAATTACAAATGAAGAAATGATAAATGGGTTTCACAAACCCCTAAGTACAGTCACATAAATCCAAAGGAACACTCAGTGCTTTTAATGGGAAGGAAGGATTTTAGCCAAGTTATTCTTTAAGCATAATGGACAGCTTAACGCTTCACTACTTCTTTTCCAGCTGTTAACTGCATGTTATTTTAGACAAAGTGTTTCCTTTATCTAAAACACTTAGTCCAAACCAATCATGTACACTCTGCTGCTTAAGAAAGAATGATGTTCTGAGTGACCCATTTTTTTCAAAAACCTTAACTCAGTTTGTCATCCAAAAAAGGAAAACTTTTATGGACTTATACACAAATAGTCTGATCTACAAAATTTCCCCCTAAGATTCTAAGCATGAAATGAATAGGCAAAAATTGAGAAGGACAATGTTTTGCAAATAAATGAAAGGTAGATAATAACATAGACCACAGGAAATTCAATCATTCTATGATGGAGAAAAAAAACTATTTGTTGCTTTCAGTGATGAACTCTGAAGGAGATCATTTTCAAGTTGATATTACCAAATTCAGCAAAATGTTCCATTTAGAAGGCTAATGCTAAAAAGTCCATCATTAGGCCATCTGTAGTCTTTGTGGCTCTTTTTTTAATGAGTAGATGTTGCATGTTTAACACTAAATACACATAAATAGAAGAATTTAACACTATTTAAATGTGGATAATGCTTTACTAGAGACAAGTGATTATTATTATGAGGTGGACAAAGTGTATTCTGAAATCAACAAGATGCATTGTCATAAGATGTGGTGATGCAACTTAGCCACAGTGGAAGCAAGAAGCTGCTATCACTGTCTCATGGGAAAACCTATAGTGAGCAAAGTCCAGCATAGGAACTCAGGGCAGAGCTATCTTATATAATAAAAGCCTAGGTGGTGTCATGTGCAACGTCATCACAAGATGGCTGCCACAAGATGGCCGGCAGGGGATGGCAGTTGGGGGTGAAACAGGTCAGCAGGGGATGGCAGCTGTGGGTGATCAGGCCTGCCGGGGAGGGCAATTAGGGGCAACCAAGTCGGCAGGGGAGGACAGTTATGGGCGACCAGGCCAGCAGGGGAGGGCAGTTGGGAGCAATCAGGCCTACAGGGGAGGGCAGTTGAGGGCAACCAGGCCTGCACGGAAGGGCAGTTGTTGGCCATCAGGCCAGCAGGGGAGGGCAGTTGGGGGCCATCAGGCCAGCAAGGGAGGGCAATTGGGGGCCATCAGGCCAGCAAGGGAGGGCAGTTGGGGGCCATCAGGCCAGCAGGGGAGCTGTTAGAGGGTGATCAGGCTGGCAGGCAGAAGCGGTTAGGGGCAATCGGGCAGGTAAGCAGGCTAGCAGTTAGGAGCCAGCAGTCCCAGATTCTGAGAGGGGTGTCCCCCAAGGGGTCCCAGGTTGGAGAGGGTGCAGGCCTGGCTGAGGGACACTCCCCTCGTGCACAAATTTCATGCACCGGGTCTCTAGTGCTAAGATAATCAGAATTGGTCCCTGTCTCTTGACTCATAGAGCGGACAATTTAGGGAAGGACCAAAGACACTCATATAAGTAACCATAATACAAGTGGAGTGATACATGGAAACATATCATCATAATAGAAATAAGCTTTATTTATTTTCAGAGTGGAGATACTGGAGAAGTTCAGAAAGGTTTTTTGGATGAGATGAGGTTTGAGCTGGGATTTAAGTAGGGTTTATCAAACTCTGGTATGTTTATGAATTCCCTGAGGATCTCGTTAATCTGCAGGTTCTAGTTTACTAGGTCTAGATGGGACCTAAGATTCTTCATCTAACAAGCTCTCAGGTGGAAGATATGGATGTTTAAAGATTGGTGGAAGAAACAGTAGATGCTAGAGAGAAATGGAGCAGACATAAAGACCTGTCATAATGACCCTGTAAACGTGAGAATGGATGGGAGAAAGAAAAGAGGGTCAGCTTTGCATAGGCCAAAGGGTACAGTGTCCGCCTTAAGACCAATAATCAGGATGAATGAATGGATGGCTGAGATGTAGACATTTATATAGAAGGAAGCCTTCCTCTGATGGCTTCCATTTCCGCTGTGACATATGGAAGAGGTGATCTCCTGAGAAGGAAGGAAGGCAGAGAGGGGCTGTAATGCTTCTCAGAGTGTGGTTCCTCCAGAGTCAGTTAGGATACAAGTCTGAGAGCTTGGCAGGACTTAGTGAAATATCAGCCTCTGCACTTTAATAAGCTAATTAAAATGGTGTTTAAGCGCACTGATATTTGACAGTCATCAATGAGGGAGAGAGAAAGAAATAAGTCGTTTTATTCAGAGATTGCCTAATTTTCCTTAGAGAACCATCCAAGGATATTGCTTTGAACGTTAGGCCTCAGATCACTCATCTCTTTGTTTCCTTCTAAGTAGGGACCTTTGTTTCCTTTCCAGATTTTGACATATGCTTTGCCAAAAGTGGTAAGTCTTCCAATCCCTGATGGCTGTGTGTCCCACTGTGACTGGTAATTGACCTCAATCATTGTCTCCACCCAGGGAGGTACCCTTCCGTAGCTTCACCATGACTGACCACTGGGAGCGAGTCTGAATGCCCTTTCCTTTCCTGCCTTTAGTTCCTTTATGGTTTACCATTATGCTTTCCAAAGAGCTGGCTGGAAGGAATATGGTGTGTGTTGATGGCTCACGATCAAGGAGAGATGGTTTTGCTCTGTGACAGTACAAGCAATAAAACGACATCTTGCTGATTTCCTTCAACACTGAATATGTTTTTTCACTCTTTTAGAGCTACTGCTCTGAAATTCTACAAAACAATCCCAGGTATTATTACTGACTCATAAACAGCATATAAACCATATGTACTGGACAATAATTATTATTCTGTCTTCTTTATAAAGCTGTTTTCAGAGTATGAGTAGCAGTAGGATCAGAAAGCCCTCACAACAAATAAGAAATCCTGTCCTAAATTCTTAAAGTACTAACAATTCAATGGGATTTTGGTTGTATATATAGCTGAAAACTCCTTATATCCAGCTAGTGAGTGTTACTAAATTCTGGTAGTCCTAACTAAAGTTAATACACTATTGGGAGTTACTAAATACTTATTTTCAGTCTACTAAAACTCTCTGATGGCCATACAGTCTTTTTTTTGCTTTTAAATGTGTCATAATACTGCTAACAGATGGGTTTAAGTAATTGTTAAATAAAGTATTTGTATGCCAATTTAAAAATATGAACATACATGCCTGCACATACAGACATTTACACATTCATATCTGTATAAAAAAGGTAGTAATTAGATTTTTGAAAAAGCATCTGGTGGGTACATGATTATTATAATACTTTAAAACTATAATTTTAATAATCTAAGTTTTATAAAGGCAGAACTATGGCTTGCTTTAAATAGCTATATATATTGCTACCAACCAATAGAATGTTCTAATTATGGAGGAATAAATGGATCCAAAGATATTTGACAGGTGGGAGTTACTCTTAGATATGACAGAATTAGTCACAGCTGCTTTCAATAGAATAATGCCCATATGCTTAGTAAAAAAGGGAGATCAGTTTTTATCATATGGTAATGTTAAGTAATAATATTTAAGGAGCCATGTTAATGCAAGCTAACTCCAATTGTATCTGGTGCACTAAAATTTCAACACAGAAAAAATGCACCATATGTGAATGGAATTATGTGCCTGACCTTCCAGAGCTATTTAAGGGAGTGCCTTTCATGGAACATGGACACTTTCTATAAATCCTAATATTTCTCATAATTGCTTAATAATACCTTATAAATAGTTGTATCTGGGGACCTGGTCCTTAACTAATAATTGACTTAAATATAGCCCAGTTTCAATAAAAAAAAATGGCTAGAGATTTTCCTTTTCTTCTTGGAACTAATAAATTCAGCACAAACCCACAGTGACAAGTGGATAGATCTATTTCTGGCATGTGGCTCCACTTTCTTCCCCATTGTCTTCCAAATACTCACAATTATTTCAAATGGTAGTCATCCTTAATCACTAGGTATTTAGTGGCATTATCTTTGCAGACTTGTTATTTTATAATGAAAGATTAGCTATTACAAAAGAAAGAATAGACAAAATATATTCAATAAAAACAACGTTTAGATATCCTTACATAATATAACAATGGAATTAAAATAGAACATATCAGTCTGAACGTTATATGATCTGAATAGCCAGAAATGCTTTTTTGAAGCTTAAGTGGTATTAAAAGAGCACTTCTTTGTTACAGTGCAGATCCAAATATTCCAAAAACCTGGAAAAGCAGAGGATAGAAGAATACCTCCAACCAATGGGGCCACATATGTGTATGTGTTTTTTGTAAAATAATGTTATGTTGTTAATCAAATGAATAACAGGGAAGGGTGAGTGTGAAATAAATATATCCTGCCCTAATGGGTGGTAGAAAAACTGTCTTCCTTTCCATTTTTAAATGGAAAGGAAGACAGAGTTTTTCTACCATTTGCAGCCGCATGGATGGAACTGGAGAGCATTATGCTAAGTGAAATAAGCCAGTCAGTGAAAGAAAAATACCACATGATCTCACTCATTTATGGATAATAAAGAACATTATAACCTGATGAACAAAAAGATATATACAGAGGCAGAGAAGCATCGAACAAACTGTCAAATTACAGCGGGAAGGCTGGGGAGGGTTGCGGGCGGGGGGGAGGTAGAG
>NW_005871211.1:1909761-1934851 GCF_000147115.1 Myotis lucifugus | reverse complement strand
GGGGGAGGTAGAGATCACTGAAGGACTGTATGCATGCATATAAGCACAACCAATGGACACAAGACACTGGGGGGCGGGGGGCGGGCAGGTGCCAGGGGGTAGGGGAGGCCAGGGGGAAGGTCAATGGGGGGGGAAAAAGGGAGACATATGTACTACTATTTGTAATACTTTAAACAATAAAATAAATAAATAAATAAATAAATAAATAAATAAATAAATAAATAAAAAAGCATCAGCAGGCGATGGTCACTGTATGCCTTCTGTGCCTTTTGTGGAGTCCATAGCTCTGTCTAGCGCCTCTAGGGGCCAAGGAGTAAGCTCCAGCAGCCTAGTGACAACAAACTAAAGAAGCAGCCTCCTCCAAATCTTTCTTGGGGACCTTGGATCCTGCAGTCCATATTTCTCACTGTGGAGCAGGCATCTAGAAATAATCAGCAGGTAGTTTGCATTCATTAGGAAGTGATAAGGCTTTTGTGACACATAAAGAGAAACTGCATATGACTTTACGTTTGGTGGCTCTGATCAGTTCTGAACTTTCTCACACAAATATGCTTATTATGTCAGCAATACAGGAAATGTCATCCAAATCCTAATAGTAGTTCAAGTTTATATTTTAACTTTGTTATTATTTACTCATTCAGGGGTTAGGATAAAAATTTTACTATTCTAATTTAAAAAAAACAAAAAACATGAGACAAGGCCAAAGTATTTTGAATTCTGCATTTTAAAATATATAAACCTACTAAAATATAGATAAACAAAATGAGATGGCAATATTTGCAAACTCATTCTATATGCTTTGTTCTATTTGGGGAAAAATTTTCCGGGGATTTTTCTAAACCTTTTAGGCAAAAATCATTTAGAAATATTTAAAGAATAAAGTACCTACTTTAGTAAGATTTTTTATGCCTAAAATAATTTTGTGCTATTCCCCATCCCAATTAGGTCATTAAAGCTTCTTTAGTCATAAGATAATTTTACAATGAAACACACACACACACTTGTTGGGCATGGGGTAACTTTTCCCTTAGCCCTTAGTGTTTTTTTTGGCTGGTTGAATAATTCAAAGGGCATACAGAAAATTAACAGGAGAAAATTAAGTTTTAACATATGCACATGGAGAATGTACATAAACATGAAAATTCCAAAGACAGTAAGACAAAAATGAGGCATCTATGTCATTCTGGACTCAGAAGGGGGAAGCAGGGATCTAAGATTTCAAAGAGAAGTAAGGCAAGTTTACAAGGTTATGAAAAGGGTTCATATTTAGTAAATAAATATTTGCTGGGCCATGTTGAAACGGTGGGATAGAAACAGGAGGGCTTTGACCACAGGGGCTTTGCTAGGTTCCTCCCCGTATATCATACCTGGTTCCGTTTAAACGATAGTTATCTGTGATGGCATCTCCCTTCCTGGACAGGTCCTCTACCTTCAATCCTTCTAGGCAGTAAAGGGGAAGGCCAGAGTTTCTTCCTGAGCCTTGGAAGCCTTGTTTTCAGCTCAAAATAATCAGTGATA
Organism: Myotis lucifugus; assembly: GCF_000147115.1. Taxonomy (NCBI): domain Eukaryota; kingdom Metazoa; phylum Chordata; class Mammalia; order Chiroptera; family Vespertilionidae; genus Myotis; species Myotis lucifugus. Next base: position 1,933,333 of record NW_005871211.1, on the reverse strand, counting down.
CAGGATTTTTGGACTGGAACACGTGGTGTTCCCCTGGGCAGGATGGTTCCCCAGATTCTTTGTCCCTCAGTCGAAGAATGAATTCACTGACGGAAGATGGTATAGCAAAGGTGGGAATTTATTGAAGAACAAGTACAGACTCCCATGTGGGGAGGGGGAAAGAGTCCCACTGAGTTCCTTCTCTCCTGGTTTATAAAGGCTGCAGTTCCTGTGTCCTGCTATCCCTTCTGATTGGTCCATATTCCCTTTGATTTGGTCACTATAGCAACTCCTGAGCTCAAAGGTCAAATATCACATGGGACATGTGAGGCCCTCCTCTCTCATTGTTCTCCTATTCCCTCTGGGCTTTCTTCCTCCTTCTTTACTTTGTAAATATAGACCTTTTGGCTACTCCCAGTTCCCTTGTCTTATGGAAATGTTACTGTTGCTGCTCCCTTGTCTTATGGAAATGTAACCTCTCCCAGATTTGTAGCCCTGTGTGTTTTCCATGGGGCCCCTTAATTTCTAAAATTTCCTAAACCTGCTTATATCCCCCTAAAATTCCCATTTCATCAGCATGCCAGAGTGGCCCATCTTGGAAAGATTCTCACCCCCACATACTCATATTCTCCATAAATTGCTAATAACCACTTACATCATGTTATAAAGAGAATATCAAGGAAGAAAAGAAAATCTAAGCCTATCTCTGCCATTGGCATCTAAGTTTTTCCAAAGAAAAAAATCAGAGCCAATGGCACAGATAGGAAATCTGCTAGCAGTTTTTGTTCCAAGATTGTATCCACATCTCCTACCACACCCATGGGTATTCTCTTTCCTTAATTGTGACATAAACAGGCTCATTCACCATTCAGGAGCTCTGGCTGCACATCCCCTCAGCGATCACTCGGTCATGTGTAGGTGGCTGGACTATCTCCCATGCCCAGGGCTGCTCATCTCAAATGGTGAAGATAAGGGTCTAAGAGAGACAATGGAAGTGCACAGACCTAGACTAGAAACCGGCACTCCCTCAACTCCTGTCACATTTTACACCAAGCAAGTCACAAGGTCAAAGCACATATAAAAAGTAAAGAAAATGACTCCTTCTCACGATGAGAACTGTAAAGATTACAAAATGCACGGATTCAGATGGAGGTAAAGAAGCAGGGATCTGTTTATAATCAATCTGCCACAAATGACTCTTACTACTTAGGTGCTGCAAACTGACTTTGGTTGTGTGGCATTATTTTTTAAATAACTTTTTAAATTTTTTGAATAGGTTAAGATTTTTGGAAAAATTACAAAGAAAGCACAAAAAATTCCCTTATACCTCACCCGACTCCCTTCTGCTATAATTAACACCTTACATTAGTGTGGCACTTTTGAAAAAATTAGTAACCAGTATTGATACATCATTATTAACCCAAGTCCATGCTTTATTCAAGTTTCCTTAGATTTTACCTAATGACCAGTATCTGTTCTAGGACCCCATCCAGGAAATTATATGACATTTAGCTGTCATATCTCTTTAGGCTTCTCCTGGTTGTGACAGTTTGCTGTTAGGCTTTAAAAAAAAAGAAAAAGAAAAAACTCCAATCATGTATTCATAGAAAGATGGAATTTTGTACATTTTAAGTGATTCTTTAGAAAAAAACATACTCAAGCCAAGTCTGTACTAAACTGTAGCTGTAAATGGCTCATAAGAACAAAGAACTGAATACAGTTAAAAAATAAAATCTGATTTATTAATGCCTTTCACTTTTTAAAAGTTATTCCCCAAACATACGTTTGTATCCTAAGTGCCGGTTAGACAGAATAAATGACAGCTGACCCAAGGGCCTTGACGTGATAATTTAAAGTGAAGATGATAACCCAGGGAGCTTTAAAGCCATCCAGAAAGCTTCAGAAAGCCTCACCCAATTAGCGACATTAATGGAACTATTGAGTGTGTGTTTGGGAATACCCTTGGGCTGCTCTAGAGCTCATTTTAAATCATCCACAAAATTTATAATTGAATTTGGCCAAATAGTGCAACTAAGCAGAAGCAACTGTCTTCACGTGGGTGGCGAACACATCATGTAGATTTAAACATATATATTTTTTAAAATTAATAGTGCTCTGGTTAATTAACAACTTTCCAAAACTATTGTTTTCACGGTAAATGAAAAACAGAAAAGAAATTTTTTTTCCAGAAGGATTTTATTTTGTCCACCACACTCCTCCCACATCAGTATAGCAATTTCTTAACACTTAAAAATAAAAAATATTTTCATAATAAAAAATTTACCTTAAAAAAATAAATAAAGGGCTCTCAGCCCCTCCCATGGGCTCTTCAGGGTGGGCCATCCCACCACTTTTGCATGTGTCTGAGAAGTAAGTCTCTTCAACATGCCTGTCAGTGCTCCAGAATTCAAGACCTTTGGAGAATGCTAGTTTCAATTCTAGACAAAGGACAGACCTAGGGGATAGGTTTTCACACATAATGGAGATCAAAATGAAAAATCATCTTGGTCTAAAAGAAATAATTTGGAAAGTATATGTCAGGAGAATGTCAACACACCTATGAAATAACATGCCCCACCTTTTTTTATCCCCCTAAACATAGGCTTGATCACAGGGTTTCATGGGAGAATCCTATTTGAACAGAAAAAACAACTCATCTATACTAATAAAAGGGTAATATGCTAATTAGATCAGGTCGACCTGACATCTTCCAGATGTCTGACTTCCTTCCGAACAGTTAGGGGGTGACCAGGCCGGCAGGGGGACAGTTAGGGGTGAATAGGCCAGCAGGGAGGCAGTTAAGGGGAGATCAGGCCGGCAAGCAGAGGCAGTTAGGGGCGATCAGGCAAGCAGGTGAGTGGTTAGGGGTGATCAGGCAGGCAGGCAAGCAAGCGGTTAGGAGTCAGCAGTCCCGGATTGTGAGAGGGATGTCCGACTGCCAGTTTAGGCCCAATCCCACAGGATCAGGCCTACACTGGCAGTCGGACATTCCCGGAGGAGTCCCGGGTTGGAGAGGGTGCAGGCCAGGCTGAGGGACTCCCCTATGCAAGAATTTCATGCACTGGGCCTCTAGTGGTCTAATAAGGATACATCAGTTAATTTTTATTACCAACTATCTCAATAGTGAGTTAACTCTACCTGCATGTTGGAACCATAATAGTCAAGGTAAACCTAACAGGGTGTGAAACAATAGAGTGAGAAAAGAAGAATGAGAGAAGAGCCCAGTTGAGTTCTCCTCCAGTCACTTCCTAGGTAGGATCAGAACAGGTGCCAGGCAGAGGATGTGGCTTGGCATAGGAACAGGAAAGACGAAGGGGAGGTGGCCCAGGGGAGGCCATCCTGCTGGTACCAGTCCAGAGCAGTGATACTCTGGAGCACCTCGGGGACAGTAGTCCAAAGTTTAGAATTATACAGTCACCTTAAGAAGTATAGCCCTATGGCTAAACATGATCACATAATTGCCAAATTTATCACACTATTTTCCGCATCAGAGAATTTTAGGTAACGTATGTTCTTGCATGTATAACACATAAAGATAATCGAGACTGAGTAAAACGTGAAGGGCTTTTCTCAATTAAACAATGCCAGTAGATATTCCTAAGATAATTGCCATTAATTAATAATGCTAATATCAAGTAGGATGACAAAGGGAAGAAAAGTCATATGAAATGAGACTAAACTCTAGTCAACATTCCACTAAGTCTTTTACATGCATAAATGCATTTAACAGGACATTTCAAAATTGAATGCATATCGAATATTCACCTTTTTTAAATACCTGCTGCTTGGCCTCACCTTTAAAAAATTGCATGCTAGCTATAAAACTGTGAACACAATACTAGAGTGTAATGCGGAAACCATATTTATTTATTACACATTGACATTTGATCACACTAGCTGGTTTTTTAAAAAATGTCTTTCTCTTTCTAATTTTAGAAACCTTAAAATGCCTGTGACCAAATATAGTTAGTTCCTTCTCTACGACATCACAGAGATTCCATGCTGCATCTGTGCCAAAATATTTGAGTTAATAATGAACAAACTAAAAAAAAAATCTGATATAACTAGTATTATTTTTAAATGACTTCTCACACTCTCATTTTCACATGTGAAACCCTAGCTTAATACTCCCTTATTTTAGCATCTCTTTCATGTTTGGAATTTCCTAAAACAATTCTATTAACATAAAAACTGTGGGCAGGGGAAATTCAGTTTTGCTAAATATAGAAATAATAGACTTAATCTTAGGGGTTAACTTCTGAAAGTGGATCCAAGCTATTTGGTGATCAAATTTATTTGCCCTGGGTCAAATGTAATTCTATGGTTTAAGAAGCGTGCTTTACTCTGGCTAATCTGAAAATACACATAGACCTCTCTTTCAGGATGTATCCCTGAATTGGATACTGTTGGTATTTCACCTACAATCCCCTGGGATACTCACACCAGCCTTTGTGTACTTTCACAGAAGGCTGGGCTCTGGCAGCATTCTTCAGAGGACTTCCTCCAGCACTTTTCCTGGGAACTGGCTCTCTTCTGATCAGAAGTGTCTGGAAGTTTACCTTCTCTGAGTCCCCTCTAGGCAGCCCAATAGTGATTAACTGATTAGTCCTAGAAGAAAAGGAGGCTCCCTTCACCTAAGGATGGGGAAAAGCTGTTGTGTCATTTACACTGGAGCTCCAGGTGGGACTGGGCTTGAAAAAAAAATCCTTTGCTCAATTTCTTCTTCTTCGGTGACTCCTTAACTGGATTTCCTGGCAGTGACTGCATATGAATGTGCCTCTCTGTTTGGTGCTCTAATACCCCCAATGACTGGACAGCTCTTCAAAAGAATGAAGGCCAATCTCATATCAGGGCATCAGTGTAAAAATCCTAGATAGATTATCAACAATAGGATCTAACAATAATATTTTTTAAAGATCAAGAGCAGTAATTTCAGGAAAGGAAAACTGTTCTATAACAGAAGGTTTACTAAATATAATGATGGTTATTAATTTTTCAAAGAGTAAATTATTATGATTGATATAATACATAATACATAAGAATAGCAAATAGAATGAGAAACATACTTTTTCTCTTAAGTTATAAAAAGTAGTAATCCCAAACTATTTGAAAGTATCCAATAACATTCAATTTATAGGAGACTTCCCAGATTACAATTCATGTCTATCTCCAATTTTCTAATTCCTTAATGGCTTCTTCTCATGCATGATTTGTGAAAATCAAGATAATATGTAAAATAAGATCTATATCACAACTGAAAATAAAACCATTATAATGAAAGGAAATAGAAAAACTTGGATAGACTTACTAGAAGAGCAATAAATGTCAAGCTCTACCATAATTATATTTTAAAAGTAATTCATGGCACCTGATTGTATTTTCTGTATTTATCAGAACTATTTTTTAAAACTATCTTCTCTCATCATTAGTATTTTCATGTTTGTTTTGTTTTGTGAATATAAGAAATAAATTCCTGTAAAGTGATACCCTGATTCATTATTCCTGCAGATATCAGCAAAAGTTTGTTCAAGAGTTAAAACAAAAGGCATCTCTGAAAATATCCTATGTGTGTTTAAAATATTCTAAAATGGTATGACTGAAAAAAAGTATTAGTGATCTAGCTCTTCATATCTCTTCAGGCATGCAGAAGCAACAAAAATAAAGAAAAATCCAGTCCTAGAAGATAACGCCTGTCTTAGAAGTGACTGCAAGTGAGGCACTTTAGTGAGAAATGCTGACCTTATCTATACTAATAAAAGGGTAATATGCTAATTAGACAGGACATCTTCTGGACATCTTCCAGATGTCCTTCCGGACAAAGCCATGGTGGCAGGGCTGAGGCAGAGACGGTTAGGGACGATCAGGCTGGCAGGAGAGGGCAGTTAGGGGGCAATCAGGCTGGCAGGGGAGGGCAGTTAGGGACAATCAGGTGGAAGGGGAGCAGTTAGGGGATGATCAAGCCAGCAGGGAAGCAGTTAGGGGGAAATCAGGCCAGCATGGGAGGGCAGTTAGGGGGCAATCAGGCCAGCAGGGGAAGGCAGTTAGGGGATGACCAGGCCAGCAGGGGAGGGCAGTTAGGGGTGATCAAGAGGCAGGGGAGCAGTTAGGTGGCAATCAGGCCGGCAGGGGAGCAATTAGGGGGCAATCAAGCTGTCGGGGAGCAGTTAAGGGGTGATCAGGCCGGCAGGCAGAGGCAGTTAGGGGCGATCAGGCAGGCAGGCAGGTGAGTGGTTAGGAGCCAGCAGTCCAGGATTGTGAGAGGGATGTCCAACTGCAGGTAAACCAGCAGCCAGACATCCCCGAGGGATCCCAGATTGGACAGGGTGCAGGCTGGGTTGAATTTTGTGCACCAGGCCTCTAGTTTTAAAATAATAGGCTCTCCACAAATTCACTTACTATATAAGGTCATAGAGAAATCAGAGGAAAAGAAAGTGTTTTCTCAAATGTGAGAATTGTTGGAATCAGACTCCTTTACAACATGTCACTGGGCAATGTGAATATAAACCAGGCTTCCCAGGGGAGATAACTAAAGTGAAAAGAGATACATTTATCTTATAATCATTAAAAGGAAACCTGAGCGATAGTGAGGAATAGGATGCAATTCTGGTCAATAGGATGTATGAGGAAGTCTACTTGCAGGTCTCCGAGGAAGATTTTCTTTCTCCAAGAAGGGACCTAAAAAAGAAGTGGTGCGTTTATTTTTCTAAATATTGTCTTATGTGATTATGAGAGCTGATGCCAGAAGCCATTACAACCAACCCGTTACCCACTGAATGTGAAGCCAAAATGAAGGATGACAAATCAGCAATTCACTGTAATTATTTAGTGGACTCTGCCTGCTTCTCTGCCCAGAACCGAGCAGGCCCATAGATTCGAATATTTTCTGACTCTCTTTATCCACCATTTATGCTCTCCAAAGATACTAAAGTCCTATTTATTATGGTTTGAAACATTCTGATGTTCAGAGATATTTAAATCTTTTAAAAGATGCCTAGGCTTTTAAAACTTTTGCTTCCATGATTCTATTAAGTATTTGCAGAAGAACATCAGAGTATGACCTACATGGGCATCTGGACCTTAAGTGTCCAGATTTTCTATAGATTCCATGCATTCTGATTGACTTGCTCTGTTTGATGTACACTGGTCAGTCTATGAGTGGCTGACTTATTGCCGATCTGGACATGGTAGTAGAATGGCATGGGGCAATTAGATGTGATCAAGGTAGACAATACAAAGCAAAGGAACCATCAGCTTTTGCCAGCAGTGCAGTAGATGTGAAGTGTTCCACAGTAGATGTGGAAACGTCCCTACATTGGTGGTCAAAGTCCTGAGAGAAATACACCCTAGTACAGGAGGGATGCAGTTAATTTGTCTCCCTCCACGCCTAGAGAACATCTCTGATATGATACGAACAAGTTGTATAATTGGAGCACTGTGGGCCTGAAATATGAATGTAAGATCTACAGCAACAACCACAGCAAAAAAAACACAACCAAACCTGAAGTCATAAGCCTTTTCATGGCTTAAAAATGGCTTAAGTAGAAATAGTCCCTCGGCCAGTGATGGCGAACCTATGACACGCGTGTCAGAGGTGACACCCAAAATCATTTTTTTGGTTGATTTTTCTTTGTTAAATGGCATTTAAATATATAAAATAAATATCAAAAATATGTCTTTGTTTTACTATGGTTGCAAATATCAAAAAATTTCTGTATGTGACACGGCACCAGAGTTAAGTTAGGGTTTTTCAAAATGCTGACACGCCGAGCTCAAAAGGTTCGCTATCACTGCTGTAGGAAGTAGCTGAAAAGTTGGGAAAATATGCCTTTAAGATATACAGGATAATGACACTTCACTATAGATGTTGGGGTGAAGCTAATTTTAACCCCAGCCTGTAGAAGCTCTACATATTCCTTCTTTCTTATGCTCTGTAGCTATTTTCCTTCAAACTGAATTAGGAACAACTTAAAATGAAGGCAAGTCCCCCACCCTTTCTCTTTCTGCCAGGTAAGGGTATAGCACTTGCTGCCAAAAATCTCCCAAGTAAATAAATGGCACTGGACCCCAGCTCTTGGATCTGGACAAACATTTCCAAAATGCAGCTATCAACCTGTCACCGAAGTGGTGGCGAGGAGCCCTTCTTATCTGGCAAGTTGTTCAGAATGTTGAATGAATTAACTTCACTACTGCTGTATCTCATGGGACTGGGGTCGGCTAATAAAACAAAAGCACGGGCTGATTAATTCTTTGTGTTTATTGGCAGGGCATTCCTGAGATATTCTACCACATACTCCCATGGTTTATATTATATTGGAGATGTCTAATAGGTTTTTAAAGTCCATTATTCAGGGAAAGAGGGAGAAAAGTCTCCATCTTTTATGTGCCAGGCCATGAAAGAAAGTGATCATTGAAAAAAATACAAGCAGCCTTTGTCCTAGGTGAGTTTCACATGAAATTCTGGATGCTGGAATTTGGAATTGCTTTGGGATCCTGCCAGGCAACAGTCCATGGGGTGAACGCACAAAAATAAAGGAGGAAATGGTCTATCTAACTTTAATCCGTGCATTTAGCCCTATCTAAAGTAATTCGGAATGCTTACCCATTGGGTTGTCTCCAAAAAATTTTTGGAGACATTATTCATATATGCTGAATAAAGAGTACCAGGTGACAGGCATGATTTAGATTGCATTTAAGAGTAGCGAATTGGTAGCTAGAAAACCAAATTGAACTGAATGTTTCTGTTATTATTTTATCATAAAGGAATTTTGCTATTAAATAATTTTCAACAAATTGAAGCACTGATTGGCATTTTGAAAGGATGTCTTTGCTATTGTATAACCCTTTTATTCATTCATTCATTCATTCATTCATTCAATATACAAAACTAAGCATTTACTCAATGTGAAACCCTATGCTTAATTCTGAGAATGTAGAGGCAAACAATCCTCAAACTCATGAATTTTACATTTCAGCGTATCTTCCATCCACTTATCTGAAAATTAAGTTTTAAGTTTTCTAACATTTATAGTAATAGTATATAAAGAGCATCAGAAAAATAGCCTTCATTAAAAGAGTAGAGCAAAGTAAATATATAACAGTTTTAAAATATTCACATTAAAATTGCAAGCAATTGGGTATCTGAATATATAATCTTATTATGTTAATTATCTTGTCCTAAGCTACAGTCATTCTTTATCTAAATTCCAAAATGCAAACTATTTTTTCTGAATGTGTTTTAAACAGATTTATTGGGGTATGCTTTACATATCATAAATTTTACCCATTTCAGGTGTGTGTTTCAATGACTTTTAGGAACATTACCAAGTGATGCAATTATCACCTTAAGTCAGTTTTAGAGCATTTTTATGTTCTCCCCAAGATCTCCCATACCCATTTAGTTCATTTCTTGTTCCCAGGCAACCAATCAAGTTTCTGTTATATAAATTTTCTTTTTATGGACCTTCCGTATAAATGGAATCATAAAATACATGATATTTTATGTCTGGTTTCTTTCATTTGGCATCATGGTTTTCAGGGTCAGCCACAACATATCATGTGTCAACTTATTCCTTTTTATTGCTGAATAGTTTTCCTTTTCATAACTAAGACAGATTTTTTGTCTACCCATTCACCTGTTAAGGAACATTTAGGTTGCTTCCAATTTTTGAAAAGTAGGAAAAATGCTGCTATGAACATTTGCATGCCAATCTTTTTGAGGACAAAGATTGAGCTATGGATTGAAGTCCATTTGTTTGCATGGAGATATCATGATGGGCTAAATCATATCACCCTAGAATTTATATTTGAAGTCCTCACTCTCAGAATTTGACTTTATTTGGAGATAGTGTCTTTGAAAAGGTAAAGTGAAATGAGGTCATCAGGGTAGGCCCTAATCCAATATGATTATTATCCTTTTAAGAGGAAACTATAAGGACAGACACATACACATACATGGAGGGAAGACCGATCATGTAAAAACACAGGAAGAAGACAGTCATTTACAAGCCAAGGAGAGGTGTATTTGACAGTTTTCTCTAATGTTATTTTTCTAGATGGGATTTTAGTATATGTAAATTCAGAGATGATAGAGCCCTTAGAAATGTTACATTCCTACTATAAATATAATGCATCTCTTCTTAACCATTTAAAATGATTACCAAAATCAAAAGCAGTGCATTTAATCATAAATAAAAAAAACCTATGCAATAGAAACTATAGTAATTTTTTTAAATTTTCAATAATGAGTTAAAGATGCCCTAACCACATGTTGCTGAATCCTTGCAAATTCAATGCTGTCTTTAGGACAACAGACCTGCATTTTCACAGCATGCTTTCCTTTAAGAGGCCTCAGGACACTAAGACTTTCTCTGTCCTTTATGAGCCTCCCCATGGAATGGGTGGGGAGTGTGGATATCACTCTTCATATCAACTTGAATCTACTGGAGACATAACACAAGGAACCGGTCACTTCTTATATTTATTTGCTGCAGAGGAACTGGCCTTTCTTAAAACATTGCCTTGCTATGAGAAGTCTTCAAAGTGTATAAAATGTATTTTTGGATATTCTCTTTTCTACGTAGATAGTTGTTTCCATTTGGAGTTTATAAAAAAAATCAGTAATAAAAAATATACTCACTGGAAATTGGAAGCATTCTCTAAGACTATCAAACTAAACTTATCCATATTTTAACACTATTAATCATATCTGAACCTTTTCCAAGCCAATATATTATACATAAGGGGAAGAATCATTTTCCTAAGAATTCAAGAAAGAAGAACCACGAAATAATGTTGTACTAACCAGACCTCAGTCTTTAGCTTTAGCTTGAAATAATGTCAATGACCAGTTCCACTTCATCTTGTGATGATCAACAACTCATACAACTGTGACAGCAACATTTTTAATTCATTTTGCTCATATCCCAAACAGAAGTTATTCTAGCCAAGTATATTTCATGTTAGTGAAAAAATGAGCAAATGTAACACTTCAGATTGTTCTCTTAGATATTTTTTATGAATTTCTGCAAAATTTGTATGCAATATTTATAGAGTATGTTATTACTGACTTTTAAAAGCTTGGAAAGAAAAAGAGAAAAATTAACAACTGAGTATCTGTTTTGATTTTAAGTGGGTGACCATAGCCTTCATGGTTTTCCTCTCAAGTATAGAAACAGCCAAAGGGCCACAGAATTAGAAGGTATGTGGGGGTGTGTAAGCGTCACACTTAGTGTAACCAATCCCATATGCTACTATATATTTTCTCTTACTGTAAACAGTATGTTGCAATAAAATATATTCAATATTGCTATAATAACCATCTATACTAATAAAAGGGTAATATGCTAATTAGACTGAATAGACTGGACATCTTTCCGACGTCCTACTGGACAAGGCCATGGTGGCAGGGGCCGAGGCAGAGGCTGTTAGGAGCGATCAGGCAGACAGGCAGATTGGTTAGGGGCAATCAGGCAGGCAGGCAGGTGAGCTGTTAGGAGCCAGTAGTCCCAGATTGTGAGAGGGTGCAGGCTGGGCTGAGGGACCCTCCCACCCCTGTGCACGAATTTTGTTCACCGAGCCTCTAGTATTTATATAAAAAGAACAATCCAATCTGAGAATAGTTAAATAGTGCTCCATCATTTAAATTGCTACTCTGAATATTATAGAAATATCTTTCTTGATGATAAAGTGGTGAACAGAGATAAAAACATATTATTTTCTCTTTATTGTTAGGGTTTATTGCCCAATCTTATCCATAGAAATTCAATAACAATTTAGGTATAAAATAAAACCTCATTCAAACTATTTTTTGTTCCTCTACAGCCAGGATTATATTAAAACAAACATAGAAAATGTCTGAGTAAACAAAAGACCAGACACTCCAAAGAGCAAGAGGAATTACTGTGGTTAAAGGAAAGGGATGATACAAAAATTAAACATGAAGATCAGTGCAGAATGTGTGAAAGTACCCATTGACTCAACAGTGCATGGAATTTTTGTCTTTAAAAGATTATCTATTGTAAGTCTATCTTATTTCAAGCCCACAGTACCTGGTCAACTAATTTACCTTTGTCTAAATTTAATCTAGTTCATCTCTTACATACACAAACATGAACCCATGAAATAGACACAGAATTTATATTATCTACAACAAGACAAATAAAGGGGAAAGGAGGGGCAACAAAAGCATTTATTTACTTTTATTTTTCTCACCAATCTGGCCATTAAGAGAAACAAAAACCTTTGATTGTTTTTTCCCCTCAAGATATATTGTAGAGAATGTTCACAAAGACATTGATTCAACAAATATTCATTGCACAGATGTCCAATTCACTCTACTTTTCCACCTCACTGTACTCCCCCGGTTATAAACAGAATATTAATTACTTTAAGAAATTTTTATGCACATCTTATAAGGATAAAGGCCCAAACTGATATATTATTTGAAAATGAATATAATTTGTCAATGTTAACACATGTGTTCATGGCACCTTTTTCTATACCATTCTATTTTTAAGGAAATGTTCTTAGTGAGTGCACAGAAAAAATAAAGAAGAAAAATTAAAAAGACAAATTCAAGGAAATTGTTTATTATTGTTGTTATTGGAACTATGGTCATTATTAATTTAATTATATTATGCTAAATACCAGGATAATTAAATAAAACTATCTGCTATAATCATATTTGTTGGAAAATAAACTAAAAGTGTATATTTTCTTAAATATATACAATTTGAAGCAACTTTGGTTATAAAAAATTATAAAGGGATAATTTACTTTTCGTACATCAAGGCAATAAGAAAAACTGTAGGAGAGATTGGTAGAGAAAAAAGAAAAAAGAAGCCAATAAAAAGTATCTCACCTGGGAGATTATTTTGCAGATAACATGAATGAACTATTTTCTAAAACTTTAGCAGATAGATGTCATGTCTAATGGACTCAAAATAATGTTCAATTATGATTAAAAAGGCATATGAAAATGCTTTTCTCTCCTACTCAAATGGAGCATGCTGATCAAAAGGATAAGGGGAAATATAATTTTACATTCAAAAAGAGTATATTAGGAGTTATAATTTAGTTTAAATATTGAAAGAGAGGAAACCATTAGCCAACCTTAAATGAGGAATCACCTTTCTGCATTTTTGATGCCATACAGCTAGAGGCTACCACTTTGGGAAGAGCCTTGAACATGCAACCAGGGCCAGGGGCTTGGCTTCTGGGCAAATAACTTTTAAAGTTATTTTAATATCATATATTGATTGCTTTCTGGGCTAAGACTTTTAAATGTCCATTTAACCCTCATAGTAAATATATGATTCAGGACATATTATTGTTATTATTGTTATACATCACAGATTTATATTATATAAAATACATACATTACATATAACACATGACATATAACACATGACATATAATATATAATCTATAACATGTAATATATAATGCATGACACATGATATATGATGTGTAACATGCCATATGTAATGTATTACATATAATACATTTGATGTATAATATATAATGTGTATTATGTAATATATAATATATAATATATAAATTATCTCTGACAGAACTAAGGGTCAGTAATTTTAAGAAACATAAATTCACACAACTAGGAAGATGAAGAGCTAGAATTAATCTGACTGAATAGAAAGATTCTGCTCTTATATGCTGTATGATTGATTTATAATAGGGCATAGATGTAAAAGATTAAATATAAAATGTGTATGTAAAATATTTTATTCACTTGAAAATATCTGTGTTGAAGTGATTTCATTACAAATTTTATTGGATCATGCACACATCTTGTTAACATTCTGAGAGATAAAATGGAAGTGCACATAAAAAGCGCTTTGCAGACTCCTCTATCATGGTTGTCTAAAGGAAAAGAAATGATGCTTGTTTTGTGAATTGAATCAACCGCTTTCTTCCTAGAGCCCTATTTTTACTTGAAATCACAACAGATAGTGAAACTATGGTTATTTAAACTAGAACATTTGGCAGATATTTTCTCAGAAAGTACATGAGCTTGTCAATTAAATGGAAACACCAGGCAATATTTGCTAAAATTAAAGTTAAAATTAGAACTTCAGGAAATATGCATGTTACTGTGAGCTTGGCACCTTCCCAACACTTAACCTTTCAGGGGAGATCAGCGGTGATGTTAATGATTGCTGTTTTTGACATTGTATAATGAAGTGTGTCAACATTTGGAAAAATCTGCCTAACTCAATGAACTAATATCGCTCAAATAACCAATATATGATGTTACAAATCGTGCATGGGTAAGTGAGCTACTGCAAATACAAGATAGACCATTGGATTTTAAATTAACAGAGTATAAAATGTCCACAGACATGGTTTTACATTGCAGGTAACATTTATGAAACTGCCACTTATCTAGTTTTTGTAATATCAATAAAGAATATTTATAACTATCAGAAAATATAATTAAAATATTGCTTCCCTTTCCACCTACACATCTGTGTGAGATTGGATTTCCCTCCTATACTTAGTAAAAAGCAATACATTGACCAACTGAGTACAAAAGCAGATGATTCTAGCTTTTTCCCATCAAACACATTAGATTTGAAATATATAATAGAATGTCAGTCTTCTCATTTTAAAAAAAATGTTTTCAAAAAAAATGTAATTTAATTTAACATAGATTCATTTTAATTACTATTTTAAAATAAATAGATTTTTCTAAACTTATCATTATCTTTTACTTATTGATTGATTTTTAGAGAGAGAGGAAGGGAGAGAAAGAGAGTGTTTTAATAATGTTATGGTCATAAGGAAACCCCTCAAAGGTGTGGAAATGATTATTGTGTGAAATGTTTGCTGTGTGGAGACCCCAATACTCTGTAACTTCCAAAAGGTCGTGAACGCCCCACTATCTTGATGTGAACGCCCTCCTAAGCCCTTAAAATGTAAACACCCTGCTCCTAGCATAAGGCACACCGTCTGGCCCACACTGATAAGACACAAGTTGTTTACTACCGGCTGTATAAGCACCAGATTTTCTTCAGTCCACGTCTCCTGCCTGATGAGAGGAGGACTCCACGTCGCTCCGTGAGACGAGCCCCTGACTGACTGCTCTGCTGTGCGAGCCTGAACCAACTGCGGCCTCCTGTCTGTCTCCGTCTTCATCGTCCGTCTTTCGGTGTGCATCGCCGGGTGGCCTTTGCTGGAGCCTGGGACCCACTAGGAATAGGTAAATAAACCTTGTGTGATTGCATACTAATTCTGTCTTGTGTGTTCATGTGTTGCGGTTTGGCTCAACTGTCTAGACATTGAAGTACCAGGGGATAGGCCGTTATTGCTGACCCCTGGTCACCTGCGTATGTCCCACTAAATCTAGGCAGATAATTAATTAATTGGGGCATAATCGGGACAATTGGCGTAGCCGGCAGGATTCCAAAACAAATTTCTCCGCAGCACAGGCGGATAATTATTTAAAATTGGCAAAAACACTCAAGTTTCAGTCGGACTATAAAGGAAACGACCACCGAGTGTAAAGGGAATTAATCTGGCACCAACCGAAAGCGAACTAGTCTCTAAGGACACGGGTCCGTTGTCGTCCTCCGCAAGGGCATGCCCAGGAGAGTCTGACTCCCGACTGGCTAATGCCTGAGGGTCCTAGCAGTCTCTCTGCTCAAGCGGAGCCGAGTTGGCAGATTATACCAACCGACCTATTCCCAATCCGGAGACTCGACACTGGAGCATAACCGGTCACCCAAGTTCGGTCCAAACTCAAACTCCCCTTCAAATTAAAGGAATTAAAGGAAACTGAAAGGAAAAGGAAAACGAAACATTTTAAAGAATAAATTTACAGCAGATCCGAATTTAGGAACAAAATTTTGAAGAAGCTAGCTAAAACTCTCTCTAATTTTCTAAGGAAACTAACAACTCCCCATCTAGAAACTATGTCCGGCAATAGGAACACACTGACAAGGATTCTGTCTGTTTGGTAGGTACGGACCAAGACTCCGCCTCACTGAACACCATGCAGACGGTTAAAGACTTCTTCAACAAGCTTTTCAAAAGAAACAATCCTGCCGACTATGCCAATTGTCCCGATTATGCCCCAATTAATTAATTATCTGCCTAGATTCAGTGGGACATACGCAGGTGACCAGGGGTCAGCAATAACGGCCTATCCCCTGGTACTTCAACGTCTAGACAGTTGAGCCAAACCGCAACACATGAACACACAAGACAGAATTAGTATGCAATCACACAAGGTTTATTTACCTATTCCTAGTGGGTCCTAAGCTCCAGCAAAGGCCACCCGGCGATGCACACCGAAAGATGGACGATGAAGACGGAGACAGACAGGAGGCCGCAGTTGGTTCAGGCTCGCACAGCAGAGCAGTCAGTCAGGGGCTCGTCTCACGGAGCGACGTGGAGTCCTCCTCTCATCAGGCAGGAGACGTCGACTGAAGAAAATCTGGTGCTTATACAGCCGGTAGTAAACAACTTGTGTCTTATCAGTGTGGGCCAGACGGTGTGCCTTATGCTAGGAGCAGGGTGTTTACATTTTAAGGGCTTAGGAGGGCGTTCACATCAAGATAGTGGGGCGTTCACGACCTTTTGGAAGTTACAGAGTATTGGGGTCTCCACACAGCAAACATTTCACACAATAATCACAATAATCATTTCCACACATTTGAGGGGTTTCCTTATGACCATAACATTATTTTTTTTTAAATATAATTTTTTAAATATATTTTATTGATTTTTTACAGAGAGGAAGGGAGAGAGATAGAGAGTCAGAAACATCGATGAGAGAGAAACATCGATCAGCTGCCTCCTGCACATCTCCTACTGGGGATGTGCCCGCAACCCAGGTACATGCCCTTGACCGGAATCGAACCCGGGACCCCTCAGTCCGCAGGCCGACGCTCTATCCACTGAGCCAAACCGGTTTCGGCGACCATAACATTATTATAAGAGAGAGAAACACCCATTTGTTGTTCCACTTATTTATGCATTCATTAGTTGATTCTTGCATGTGCCCTGACCGGCATGGAACCCACAACCTTGACACATGGGGATGCCACTCTAACCAACTGAGCTATCCAACCAAGCCTTAAACTTCTCATTTTTAATTTCTAAAATGAATAATGTTGATAAATATAATCATATAAACAAAAGCAGTATGTAGGCTCCTCAATTATTTTAAAGAGTGAAAGGTTTGGGAACATAATTTGTATAACAATAAATGCTTATGCTCAAATCATAGCAATTAAGTGGTGAATAAAAGTAAACTATTATTAGGAAGTGGCTAAGATATGCCTCTTGTGGCTGAGGAAAGTCAGGTAAGTAAGGTAGGGTAAGCCTTTTAAGAATATAAACCTGCTGCCCTACCCAGTTTGGCTCAATGGATAGAGCATTGGCCTGCAGCGGACCAAAGGGTCCGGGGTTCAATTCCAGTTAAGGGCACATACCTTGCCTGCAGGGCCCTGGTTGGAGCACATGCAGAAGGCAACCAATTGATGTGTTTTTCTCATGTCGATATTTATTTCCGTCTTCCCCTCTCTCTCTAAAATTCAATGGAAAAATATCCTCCAGTGAGAATTACCAAACAAACAAACAAACAAAAAAGATATACACCTGCTGACTGATGAATCTTGTTTAGCATATTTGGTCTGGAGCTGAAGCTTTTTCTCCTTCACTAAGTTGTAAGTGGGTAGACATGTCTGGGCTAGAAGAGATAAATGAAGAAAAGGAATAGACAAGTAAAGTATTAGTAAAAATAGAGAATCTAGTCCATTTTAGTTGTGTTGCAGAATCCTTACAAGTGCATTTTTCAGTCCTGTTTTTATCCAGACTTTAGAGTGATTGATCAGGCCGTTGGCGGCCACCGCATCAAGCACAACTCCCATAAATCCGTAAGGGCAGCTGAGAGGTTATCTTCTGCAGCTGCCAAGTGAGACTTTGAAACACTAAAATCTGACAAATAGCATTTGAACTTTGTACGGTGTTATGAAACATATCCGTGGCAAAACCACCCAAAAGAGTATTCAAAATTGTTTCACTTTGAATCAAGTCTGTCAAATCTTAAGCAGTCTGTGAAAATGATCTTAACTTGAAGAGTTCTGGAATTTCTTAAATAACTTCGGATTTTTGGATTTTTCTTTTCTACTCAGAGACAACATAGATACAATCATGGGACTATTCAGGTTTTTATTACTGGAATTATAATGGAAAATAAGCAATAGGAACAAAGTAGCAAGGGGAATGTACAACTTAATCAAAGTTAGCTTCTAAAAACATTTTCCTCAGAGCATCTCTGCTTAAGTCTTTGCAAAGCCTTCCATTTTGCTTAAATTAATTATAAGCTTTGTATTCTGACTCACAAAACCCTACACAATCTAGACCCTTTTTACTTCGTTGATTTTGAATCCTCTCCTACCACTCTTACCCTCACCAACTATTTCTCCAGTCATACCCAGCTTCAGATTGTTTCTGGAACACATTCGCTTTTTGAAACAGGACCCTATATTTGTGTATTTCTCTTCCTGGACTTCTTCACATGAATGGATTGATCTTAATCCCTTTTGCAAAATATCCTCTCTTGCTTTTTCTCTCCATCCCCTTTCCTCCTTACAGCTTATCTCTGCCTGAAATTACATCATTTACTTATTGGTTTGACTGTTCATTGTTGCTTTTCTCTACTATAAAGTAAGTTCAATGTACTTAGTGTCTTTGTTGTTCCTGTTCACCATTGTATCCGGCACTTAGAACAATGACTGCCACATAGAGGTGTTCAATGGATATCTGTCGAACAAACAATTGCATATTTTTGGCTAATATCTCTATTGACTAGTTTTCATTTGTTCTCGACTGACAGAGACTTAGTCCCAAATCTAGAATAAAGTCACTGCGCCTTCTCAGAGATAGCCTAAGCCTTCCTTTGCCTTGTTTACAAAATCAGATTCAAAATTCTTGCCTTGAGCATTCTACTCCCTCCATGCCAACCCATGTCTGTGTGTCCCTAGATCAAACAGTCCTCCCATACACACTCAGCACCAACTACCCCTCATCTCCATTCTCTTACTGCTTCCAAGAACCTGGGCACAGGAAGGCAGTATACACATGGTAGAAAGGACTGAATTGGAAGACATGTTACCCAGATGGTTCAATCCCCACTTTACCCTCACCAACTGAGCGATATTGGATAAGTGGGGCAACTTTTCTAAGCTTTAGTTTCTGTAACCATAGGATAGAGATGATAAAAATTGCCTATCTCATAGGTTGTTATGAGAACTAAATGACATAATACATACAAAGCAGTAAGGAGAGCTGTTTTACTATCTCTCAATTTTGTTTTCTGAAAAACAGTAATTTATACCCATAGAGAAACCAAAATTCTTTCAAGTTCTTTCCCTAACTAAAATTCTATAAATGTCAAATGTTTACAAATAATTTTAAACTGATACTTCTTTCAAAAACTAGACCATTTTTTAAAAAAGAATTGGTTAATGAGGTTAGGGTGCCTCACAATATCTATCTCCTTACCTCATTGTGATCCTGATGAAATGTTTGCCAATGTAAAATCATGACAAAGCTATTTCATGGGTGTGAACCATGAGAAAACTACTTCAACATCAAAAATTTTGGCTTGGTTACTTTCACAGGTCATTTTTTGTTCGTTTTAAAATCCAATGACATTTCCACAGATTATTCTGGCCTCCTAGCAATCATGTCTATTTGTAAGACCATCAAACTATTAATATTTTTACCAAAAAGAGATCTGTATCATTAATTTAAAATTTTCTTATGTTTTGAAGTCCTCTCGCACCCAGTATTTTTTATTTTCTTTATTAGTTTCATGTTATATTTTACCTAGTAGGCATCAATAACAGGTCCTAAAATAAAATGGTTTTGTTATAGGCAGATAACTTTTAACTTGAAAATTATCTTTTTGCTTTATTATGGAGAAAAAAGTTTTAAACTATAATAAAATGTCAGGTAATTTTTGCTCTGAATTCCATTTAATACTAACAGGATACTGATTAAAATTTATATAGTGTTAGCAAGACAAACAACTTTCCACTCCTGGGGGGTTGAGGGCTAGAAGAAGAATCTCACATTTATGTTATGGGAAACTCCACTTATGCAATTATAAATACCCATTTCATAACAATGCTCTTAAATTTTCAGTCAAACTTTCCATATAAAGCAAAGTGTCAATTATATTCTAGAAAATAATTTGCATTTTTAAGTAAGAGGGCCTTATAGAGCTGAGTATTCTCAAGGAAATTGATAACATATGATTTGTTTTCCAAAGACTAATTAAAGACAGAATGTCTGAACAGAAAAATTCATAACTATACTGAACTCTAAAAATCTTCTTAGTTACTTAAATTTTTAATTCTTTTACGTCTAGCCATACATTAAAATAAAATAAACTGAATTTTATAATAAGATTTCATTTTAGAGCTGATATCATTTAAAAACCACATGAACTCAGAACTTCTGTCACATTTTTTAGTGCTGAGTATAATATATACAGGAAGACCCAGTACTTTCTAACTCAGTGTCTTACTCACAAAGTATAGATATAACAAGAAATGCATGGCCTGCATTGCCCTGCCCTGCCCTGTCAGTTCAAGTCAGATGTTTAACATTGCTCAAACATGGTGTTTTTCTGAGGTTTAATTTCCATGTAGTTCCACTTTTTTAGAACAACAATGGTGCAACTTAGTATTACAACACACACACACACACACACACACACACACACACACAATCCCAGCCACATTGTAAAAGCTGATCCAAAAACAAATGAGTAACTTGAAAACCTGGCCAAAATTCATATCCAAAGAATTTTTTGAAAAATCTACCAATTTTATTGGAAACTTCTTCACTGGTTGTGTTCATAAACACAAAGTTAAGGGTGGAGAAGGTCATTATTTTATTAACTCTGCTAAGTACTGAAAGCTAGAGACCAAGGTAAGCTTTCTATTTTTCCATAAGTAAAACAGAGAATGTATAAATTACAGGGGTACATTTTGCTACTTTGTGGTCTCTATAACTAAGTTTTATTGAAAGTACAATCATGCTAATAGTCAAGTAACTTCCTGTTTACTTAAATATTTTCCATCAGCTGTAGCCTTAATAGAATCTCAGGAACACCCTCTTTTTGAATTTTGTCATCATCTATTTTCTGAAGTCATATGAAGTTGGGTTTGAAATTAACCCTTGGGTAAAAAAACAACACTGACCACGTTTAGTTTTCATTAAAAAATTATTTCAACCTGTTTTTTTTTAATATCCAACGCTCTTAGGCTCTATCTCTAAGTTAATTTCAGGTGAGAGACATTTTCCCTAGTATGATAGTATCTGATCAGAATAGATTTCCAATGAACATTGAATGACTTACATGTACTTTGTGAACTAGGGAGTAAGTCCCACATGCATCCATGTTGCTATACCACACTCTTTCAAAGACAAGATAGTTTCTCAACTATCTTGAGAAAAGCAGTCTACAACTTATTTCTGGCTCAGATATCTGTATAGCTCTGGCTAAACATTTAAATATCTCAATGACTTGTTCTTATCCACCCAAATATAAATATGGATTCACACTGTAAGGGCCCATAGCAGTATATTAGAGACATCAATGAAATATGAGTACTAAATTATATAATAGAAATTAAACCTATTAGTACCATGACTAGCCAATATCGATATCTATGCAACCGTCAAACACCTTGCAAATGCAGAGGACTTGCCTTGATACAAATAGATATTAGGTAAGGTTGAGCCTTTCATGAATATTGCTGGGATTCTATTAGCAAGTATACAAATGCTTACTGACATTTCTAGACTCTTTAAAGAAACACTGCAATCACTTCAACATTTAATTAAAATTTTTATTCTAAAGTAACTTATGCTTTTCATTCTGCTTTCAAATCATATGTGAGCAAATTCTGCATTCTCTTTTCTCTGATCAGATCAGAGAAATATTGAAAAATTTATTTAAAAATAGAGTGCATGCACAGAAGGAGACTAGTTCAGAGAGAGAAAAGAACAAGATTATACCCTGCCTTATAGACCCTGAGAAGATTGGCTTATTTCACACTCAGTATTAAGCCATCTGAAAATTTTAAATAGAAAGTCATGTGAATTAATATATACATTGAAAGATTGCTCTAGATTCTTTGTAGGAAATAGAGTACAGTATGGAACAAGGGAAGCATGTTGGAAATTTATTTTTATATTGGCTCTTGGAAGTCAGTGTGTCTTGTGATATCTACTTGAACAAAAAATATGTTAATTTTATGAATCCCAATATTTTAAAATGTATTACTTCTAGTCAGTACATAAGATGCTATTTATATAATGCTACTTACAATATAGGATTTGATGTTTTCCTTCCAACTATCTGGGATAGCTTTATACTAATATTTAACACATTCAACTACTTCCTTTGATGATAAATAGTAAGACCTTAAGAAAATAGTTCCCAGGATTTAAAGATAGAAGGACTAACCTGGCTGGTGGGGCTCAATGGTTGAGCATCGGCCCAAGAAGCAAGAGTTCACTGGTTCAATTCCTGGTCAGGGGCACAAACCTATTGTGGGCTTGATCCCCAGTAAGGGGCATGTAGGAGGCAGCCAATCAATGTTTCTCTTATTGATGTTTCTATCTCCCTATCCCTCTCCCTTCCTCTCTTTTTCTCTAAAAATAAATAAATAAATAAATAAATAAATAAATAAATAAATATATTTTAAGTACATTTACGGCTCAACTATTAGAACAATAAAATGAGAATTTACTACTTGTCATTTATTAAATCTAACCTAAATGCAATGATAACTTATTCTGAATTCTAAGGGAATAAGCAATCTTTTAAATTTTGCATCCTCCAATGACAGAAGCCTCTGCAATTAAGAGGCATAGAATAGCTCTGTTTATTGCATGATTGCAAAGTGGGAAGCATTAGCTAAGTGGTTTGCATAGTTATCCCATTAAATCCTCGAGTATTTGACTTAGGCATTGCTATTCCCATTTTATGCATGAGGAAGTTCTGTCTCAGAAAGACTAAGTAATTCCCTATGGCCATTGGCTAATGTCAAACCTGAGATTTGAACTCAGGAACCTCTGACTGGATAGTGATCTTAGCCACTGCTCTATATTGCATCATGTAAAGTAAAAATAGCACACCTTATTCTAATTCCAGTCTAGAATCCAGATTTTGTGAAAATCTCTCACAGTGCCTGACAGCAGAGTTGACATATCCTATATAATAAGGAGGTGATATGTGAATTAACCCTCATGCCCTCACAAGATGGCTTCCTACTACCAGGCCAGTAGGGGGTTAGTGAGGGACAACCAAACAACTGAACAAGCAAGCTGCATGGGCGACCAGGCTGGCAGGGGGGCCATGAGGGGTGACCAGGCCAGCAGAGGGGGCAGTTAGGGGCGAGCAAGCTGACGGGGGATGCAGTTGGGGGTGACCAGGCCAGCAGGGGGGCAGTTGGGGGTGATTAGGCCAGCGAGGGGGGGACAGTTAGGGGCAATCAGGCTGGCACCCCGCAATGCAGTTGGGGGTGACCAGGCCGGCAGGGGGGGCAGT